>NC_060893.1:28380133-28397633 GCF_014805685.1 Silurus meridionalis | reverse complement strand
AAGACACTTCTCTACAAACTCTATGCAACTCTACCAGAACCAGTACCACTGAATCTTCTCCTCTCTTTCACAGATTTACCTCCATTAATGAATAATTATTAAAGAAACACTCAGTAATCTTTAAAACAGTACAGAGAGAATACTAACATATGCTGCACAAAGGCAATTCAAGCCCTGAAGCACCTGAGAATTGACCAGGACACAAGACAGTAACAACAGTGTGCGGCTTTACAGCATTTACAATGACCTGAAACCTCATTAACAGAAGAAGCACCTGCACCTTTCCAAGAGCAGTTTCTCTGCTTAAAGTAAGTAAGCAGAACTCATCCATGGTGGAACTGTGCAAAAATCAGCTTAACAAATCTTCAATCTATGTTATTAAAGATCTAACATGGCATACATTCAGCTTGTTCAGTGTGTTGAGTGCAGAATGTTTTGTTAGTTGTTCTCCATCTGTAGTAATATATTTATTTGTGATAAGTATAAATGTATACAGATGCTGAAGCAGCTTAAAGGGGGGGACGTGCAGTACAGTTCAGTAAGGAAAAGTCTGGATCCTGTAGGTGAAGTTAGCAGTCACATAACTTAAGGATTAGAGCCCTTACAGAGGGCTGCAGTAGGTGCAGTAGGTGCTTTACTGAGGTAAATTGGGGATCTTGTCTTTGGCATAAAAGTCAAAGGTAATAGGCCATGGAACCATCAGTCCCCTCTGTTTCACATTTACTATCCTCAGTAAAGCACCTTCTGAGAAACCTAAAAAAAAAGCTCTTATTAACTCTTGTGAGACTATTTTTAGGCTTGTGAAATTAACCAGCCATTTATGGTCACCAGTAGCACAGGGTGTAATGTGGCAGTGTTGCTGCTGCTGCTGTGTGTGTGTGTGTTTCTCTTCTTTTCCCCATGTGCTTTGCTTTGCTGACTTTGACTCCTTTAGCTGTCCTACTATAGGTGGAGCCTCCTGTCAATCATAATTAAATGGTATCCAGGAATGGACCAAACAAAAACAAGAGTCTGGTCAAAAGAGGTGGAGCCTATTGTTTAAAAGCAGCACCCTGAAGTCCTTGTCAGAAGCCTGTAAAAAGACCTTTTCTAGCTCTTACTGGTTCATTTCAATTGAATTCAATATATTTGTATCTGTATTGCGCTTTTACCAATGAACATTGTCTCAAAGCAGCTTTACACAGATAATGTGGTGATAAAAATGAAGATGTTCTTTATAAGTGTTAGTTTATCCCTGATGAACAAGCCGGTGGAGACTTTGGTGAAGGAAAAACTCCCCGGGATGCAGAAGGAAGAAACCTTGAGAGAAACCAGACTCAAGAGTCATCCTCATCTGGATGTCACCTAATGTCCATTTATTACAGCAAAACGATGTTGAGGTGCAGTGATGGAGATCAGAAGAAGCTGTAGTCCTGAGTCAGTGTAGCAGACTGTTGATATTAACTACAGTCCAAATCCAAATGTTCAGAGTTCCTGTTGTTACTCCATAATTTCATGGATCTCCAGGGCTTGCTGAAAAATATCTCCAGCTGCACAGAGTCGCCTCCAATCAAAGAAAACACCATCCGGAGGCAGACCGGGAAATATTAGGCAGATCCAAGGAGAGGAGCTGGAACAGTGGTCACTGGAACCTCAGGAGAATGTTTAACTTGACCTGGTTCAGTCCTTGATAGACTTTTTTCACATACTAGCTTATTAATTTGAGAACAGAGAAGATGGAGTGTGTTCCTACATTTCATCATTTACAGTCACACTGATAAACAACCTGCAAAAAATATCTGTTATTATTCCTTCCTCTAGTCTTAGGCCACTGTTGGAATGTTGCAATAGATTAGGTTGATATCAGGAGCAGTACCAGAAAAAGGAGAGGTATTCTAAGATAGTTTTTCATGTCAGTCATATACACCTTCTCCAGACAGAGTTTATATTTTAGATGTGCATAGCAAAGAACATAGAGTTACATCACACAACATAGAGCTACATCAAAGAACATAGAGTTACATCACACAACATAGAGCTACATCAAAGAACATAGAGTTACATCACAAAACATGGAGCTACATCAAAGAACAGAGAGCTACATCACACAACATAGAGCTACATCAAAGATCATAGAGCTACATCACACAACATAGAGATACATCAAATAACACAGAGCTACATAACAGAACACAGGGCTGAGGACTTAAAGTAAGTGTCCTCGCCACATAAAGTGCATCGTGAATTAACCCTACTGTAAAATATTCTACAGTACCATGTGAAAGAGAGAACTGTATTCAAGAGTGTATTTGTAAACAGAAACACAATGCAGTGCAAAAACATAAACTTGAAAATTGAAACTTGTGTTAAAACGTGAACACATTAAAATCTGAGTTTCCTCACAAATGTTTTAAGTGGTGGAAGTTTGTTTAGTAAACTTGAAAACATACAAAAATAAAATGCCTGGGGTAAAAAAAAAAACTGTGTCACTGTGGCTTATAATAAGATTTGTTTAGCATAGCGCTAGCATTAGCCGCTAACCAGGAAGTGGATTCTTTAGCGTTTCATTTCCAGCTTCAAGAATTTATCTTAAAAGAAAAGAATCTTGACAATTCTACACAGGTGGGAATGGAATAAACGATGGAAGGAATGAAGACATTTGTTAAAGTATGCTGAAATAAGCAGAACAGTTGAGTAGGTTTTTTATTCAGTCAATTTACTTTGTGCCGAATTAATTTATTATACATTTTAATGAATATAATAAGTGTATTGCATTTATTTGATTTGTTCTATTACATTTTTTTATAAAATATTAAAAATGATTATTTTATATATTATTTAACCAAGCAGGAATTTTATTTGAAATTGCTTTAAAAATGTAAACTGTTGATGTTCACAAATGTTAATGATAATAAATCGCGATGTTTCACACTCCTTCCCCTCAACTTTACCAAAATCGTACCGAAGCGGGATTTAAAAACTGAAGCACCTACCGAACCATGAATTTTGTGTACCGTTACACCACTAATACACCACTAATATATATATATATATATATATATATATATATATATATACACAGTGAGGAAAAGAAGTATTTGAACACGCTGCTATTTTGAAAGTTCTCCCACTTAGAAATCATGGAGGGGTCTGAAATTGTCATCTTAGGTACATGTCCACTGTGAGAGACATAATCTAAAAAAAGAAATCCAGAAATCACAATATATGATTTTTAAACTATTTATTTGTATGATACAGCTGCAAATAAGTATTTGAACTTGAATTCTGAACCTCCAAGACCTGTTAGTCTGCCTTTAAAATCTCCACCTCCACTACATTTATTATCCTAAATTAGATGCACCTGTTTGAGGTCGTTAGCTGCATAAAGACACCTGTCCACCCCATACAATCAGTAAGAATCCAACTACTAACATGGCCAAGACCAAAGAGCTGTCCAAAGACACTAGAGACAAAATTGTACACCTCCACAAGGCTGGAAAGGACTACGGGAAAATTGCCAAGCAGCTCGGTGAAAAAAGGTCCACTGTTGGAGCAATCATTAGAAAATGGAAGAAGCTAAACGTGACTGTCATTCGCCCTCGGACTGGGGCTCCATGCAAGATCTCACCTCGTGGGGTCTCAATGATCCTAAGGAAGGTGAGAAATCAGCCCAGAACTACAGGAGGAGCTGGTCAATGACCTGAAAAGAGCTGGGACCACCGTTTCCAAGGTTACTGTTGGTAATACACTAAGGCGTCATGGTTTGAAATCATGCATGGCACGGAAGGTTCCCCTGCTTAAACCAGCACATGTCCAGGCACGTCTTAAGTTTGCCAATGACCATTTGGATGATCCAGAGAGTCATGGGAGAAAGTCATGTGGTCAGATGAGACCAAAATAGAACTTTTGGGTCATAATTCCACTAAGCGTGTTTGGAGGAAGAAGAATGATGAGTACCATCCAAGAACACCATCCCTACTGTGAAGCATGGGGTGGTAGCATCATGCTTTGGGGTGTTTTCTGCACATGGGACAGGCGACTGCACTGTATTAAGGAGAGGATGACCGGGGCCATGTATTGCGAGATTTTGGGAACAACCTCCTTCCCTCAGTTAGAGCATTGAAGATGGGTCGAGGCTGGGTCTTCCAACATGACAATGACCCGAAGCACACAGCCAGGATAACCAACGGGTGGCTCTGTAAGAAGCATATCAAGGTTCTGGCGTGGCCTAGCCAGTCTCAGACCTAAACCCAATAGAGAATCTTTGGAGGGAGCTCAAACTCCGTGTTTCTCAGCGACAGGCCAGAAACCTGACTGATCTAGAGAAGATCTGTGTGGAGGAGTGGGCCAAAATCCCTCCTGCAGTGTGTGCAAACCTGGTGAAAAACTACAGGAAACGTTTGACCTCTGTAATTGCAAACAAAGGCTACTGTACCAAATATTAACATTGACTTTCTCAGGTGTTCAAATACTTATTTGCAGCTGTATCATACAAATAAATAGTAAAAAAATCATAAATTGTGATTTCTGGATTTTTTGTTTTTTAGATTATGTCTCTCACAGTGGACATGTACCTACGATGACAATTTCAGACCCTCCATGATTTCTAAGTGGGAGAACTTGCAAAATAGCAGGGTGTTCAAATACTTATTTTCCTCACTGTATATATATATTTGTAAATACAGGATATTATGGATGGTGAGATTCAGCGATTTGCATTTGTACATGGGAATAAAAGTTAAAGATGTGAGGCATCAATTTTTGATACACTATATTGCTAAAAGTATTGGGTCATCTGGTCATAAGTATGTTATATGATTTTTGAGCATCAGATTCCACATTTATTCCAAATTTGCTCCTGAATTCCTTTCCTTCTGGGAAGATGTTCCACTAGATTTTGGAATGTGCTTATGGATATTTGTGTTCATCAGCCACAAGGGTGTTATGAAAGGCAGGTACTGATGTCGGGTGAGTAGACCTGGGGTGCAGTCAGCATTCACATTCATCCCAAAAGTGTTCAGTAGGGAAGAGATCAGAGCTTTATAGAAGGCCACTTAAGATCTTCATCTCCAAATCATGTAAACCAGATCTTCAAGAAGCTCACTTTGTGCACAGGGGCATCGGCATGCTGGAACAGGTTTGGGTTTCCAAATTCAAGTGAATACAAAATTGTATTAAAGTGCATAAAGTGCAGCTTTGTGGTAACATTTTTGGAAAAGAACCAGTTATAGCAACCCGATACGTTTGCCAATATAGTGTATGAAGCTTTATTTTTTTCTCAATAAGCTGTTTCTTAAGTGCATTTTCTCAGCACCACTGCTGCTACGTGAATATGATGTATCGCAACACTACAGAGACGGAGGTGTGTCCTAAGAGTCACATAACATGGCAGAGCTGCTTCTTCCTGGAGACACAACAAGAAGAGAACGTCTGTTTTTTGTTTGTTTTTTTTCTGGGGGGTTTTTTCACAACAAAGGTGTGTGTGTATGTGTGGTCCCCAACCCCTGGGCCACGGACCAGGACCGGTACGTAGGTCAATTGTGTTCATCCGTGGTGCAAAAAAGGTTGGGGACCACTGTTTTACAAGTCAGAAGGCACTTAAGTAAATTGATTATTTGCATTACTGTTGATATGGTTTTGGCCAGGTGATGAGCAGTGCCTGCTTTCCTCCAGAGGAAATGTTCTCTGAACTCTGCAGTAGTTCCTTTCACCTCATAGCATGGTTTTTGCTCTGGTCCGCATTGTCAGCTGTGAAGACTTCTTTGAAAGACACCTAAGCTGATTTTCTAGTGATGTTGCGAAAGGTCTGAATACTTTAAGACGTGATATTTCTGGTTTTAATTAAAAAGAGTTCTTATTCTTCTTTCGGCTTCTCTCAATAGGGGTCGCCACATCGGGTCATCCATCACCATACCCCGCTTTCCTCTACATCTGTCTCTTTTAAACCAACTACCTGCATGTCTTCTTCACCACAATCATAAACGTCCTCCCTGGTCTTAATCTTTTCCTCCTTCCTGGTGGCTCCATCCTCAGCATTCTTCTACTGATATACCCCATGTCCCTTCTCTGCACATGTCCAAACCATCTCAATCTCACCTCCCTCACCTTGTCTCCAAAACGTCCTACATGTGCTGTCTCGCTAATAAAGTCATTTATAAACCTGTCCATCGTCGTCACTCCCAATTAACATCTCAACATCTTCAGCTCTGCTACCTCCAGCTCCACCTCCTGTCTTTTACTCAATGCCACTGTCTCTAAGCCATACAACATCTCAGGTCTCACCACAGTCCTATAAACTTTCCCTTTCACTCTCACAGATACTCTTCTATCACAAATCACTCCTGCTATCACTCTTCTCCACCTACTCCACCCTGCCTGCACTCTTTTCTTCACTTCTCTAACACACTCTCCATCACTTTGCACTGGAGAGGTGGAGTTATGCGCTGGAGAGAAGGGGAATGAAAGTCAGTAGAAGTAAGACAGAGTACATGTGTGAATGAGAGGGGCGGCAGTGGAGGGGTGCAGTTGAAAACAGTGCACTGTGCATATTTGATTGTATATGTTTTATGCTGGATGCCCTTCCTAACACAACCCTCCCCATTTATCTGTGTTTGGGACCAACACTAAGAGTAAGAGTACTAAGAGTAATGATATTTATGTATGAAAACAATAAAGACTTCACCTGCTAGTAGCTGTAATTTATAAAATGCTCTGGATAAATACTGAGTCTTTCTCATGTGTTGATATTGTGGTGTTTCAGCATCACAGATTCATGCATCAATCAGAAATGTTCTCCTGCATCCCACTGGTGTTCACTTGTTGATTTGAATGAGGCAAACTGAGATCTTCCTTATTTCTGATATTTTGTGAGCCGGAGCTCCTGAGATTACTTGCAGAGTCTCTGCATTTTAAGAAATTATACTGATTTTCCACCAAATTGTTAGAAATATGAAAAGAACACAACACACAATGGGAATGATGATGATGATCACCAGTTTTTTTCTACCAGCTTCACCTAAAGACACAAATAATTTATTTTATTTATTTATTAAATAATAAAATAAAGTCTGGGTAGAAATTTTATAAACATTTTATCTGGCAATGTGACTGAGATAAATAAAGATTTAGTGGGTTAAAGAGTCATATAATATATATTAATATAACAAATAAATATGATGTTTATCCACCTGAGGAAGCTGATGGATCATCTTTCCTATCTTCAGATTTTTCTGTGGAGAAAAATAAACATTTTAACATCATCTTTTCTTTTAAATATTTTTCCTTTATATCTGCAGAAGCATCAAAATTCCTATAAATAAAAGTGCAGAGTTTCTCCCAGTCCTGTCCTGCATTTTAATTTTGATGGATCTACTTCTCCTCGTCTCCATTGGTCTCAGTGTGGAATAAAACTCATTCTCACAGTTAATATTATTGCTGAGTCAGGATTTAGTTCACATTTTTCCTTGTGCATCAGCAGCACAAATTACTGTACAGGAGCAATACCTGATCAGTAAATCTAATAAAATAATGAAGCTCATAAGACTCCTATCATGTCATTGTCAAACTGACAGATTTCACTGGAACATGAACACGTGTCAATCACATGCAAACATCCTTCAGTGTGTGTTGATCTGATGAGGGATTTTCTTCATTCTCCTGCATGTGTTTAAACACTTCTGCTGTTTGTATTGACATTTTTTCATACAGTGTCCCTTAATCCCTAAACAATTTCACATTTATCATAAATTACTGAAATTGTTCTTAATCCTAAAACTCGATCAGTTCTTGAGGCTCTTAGAGAAGGACTGAATGTCCCTTTACACTTCAGAACTGAAAAAACTCCTCTTAATAATAAAGTAAACACACTTTAGTCAGTGAGTGTGTGAGCTTTAAATACAGAATCCTGCTCACCTGAGTTTAGTCATTAATTTAATTATTTTAAAACTGTGGAACTGATACTGTACGTGTTGTATTCAGCATCATCTGATGCTAATCCACTTACCACTGACTGAGAGTTTAACATTCTGCACCAATTTGTTGATGTTCTTCACAACAATGTAGCTGCTGTACAGAGTTTCATCAGTAACTCTGACGTTCTTCAACACCAGGGAACAGTTTCCTTTAAGCAGCTCCTCCTCAGGAACGTCCACACATCCCTCATATCCTTCACCCTGAAATGACTCTTTACCCAGTCGCTCAAACACAATCTCATCACCAATACGCCACTCAACATGAGGTGTTTGGATGGACAGATGTCTCCAGTCACATGGCAGCACTGCTGTGGATCCCACCTGAGCTGATACTCTCTGAACAACTGTAGAGATACAAAACATTTATAGAAAATTATTATATTTTATAATATCTGATATCATGTAACACTCTGTAGAGTAAAACCTCGTGTAGATTTGTCATGGAACACGGCAGGAGCAGCTACAAGTGCAGATCATTTCTTACAGAAAGTGCAAACAAGGAACAAAATCCAGAACTTAAAATGTGAATCAGGTCTAACAACAAACAAGAGACCTGCTGCAGTGGTTTGTGGAAAAAGGAGTTCAATTCAATTCAAATCAATTCATTTTTATTTGTATTGCGCTTTTAACAATGAACATTGTCTCAAAGCAGCTTTACACAGATAATGTGGTGATAAAAAATGTATATGTTCTTTATAAGTAAATATAAATTTAGAGTGGCCTCAAATTAAAGAGAGCACTATCCAGAGGCAGGCCTGAATGAAGAGGGAAGATCCATTGAGGAAAGAGGGGCAGGAACAGTGGTCACTGGAACCACAGGAGCATGTTTAACTCAACCGAGAGAGAGAGAGAGAGAGAGAGAGAGAGAGAGAGAGAGAGAGAGGGTGACAGGAGAAGGATATGGATTATTATGTGTCCTTATTGGTGTATGAAAGTTAATGTCACTGTACATTCTGGACTCCGGCAAGACTCGCTATGGCAGCATAACTAAAAGGGAGAAACAGAAGGTAACTCAGACATGAGGGATTTCTGAGATAAGAGACGACCCACCACACAACCATCAACAAACCTGAGTGAACGTGTGAGAGTGAGGTGATGACAGTATACAAACATCCCAGTTCTCTAAACACTCTATATCCATGATCCCTCCAGATCTGAGCCTTTACCTAAGAAAAAAACTACTGACAAAACCAACACAAAACCATTATAAATGTGCAGCATCTGTGTAGTGCAAAATGTAACATAATGTAGAGGGTATTATTACTGATAAAAGACTTGACTAAATAAATAAGTTTTCAACCTCAACTTGAACACTGAGACTGTGTCTGAGTCCCGAACACTGATTGGAAGGTTGTTCCATAACTGTGGGGCTTTATAAGAGAAAGATCTGCCCCCTGCAGTAGTCTTCATTATTTAAGGTACCAACAAATAACCTGCACCTTTTGATCTAAGTAGGCGTGGAGGATCATACTGGTACAGAAGTTCACTCAGATACTGTGGCGTGAGAGCGTTAAGTGCTTTATATGTCAGTAGTAATATTTTATAATCAATGTGAGATGAAATTGGGAGCAGTGTAGACGATTAAAACAGGAGTGATGTGGTCATATTTTCTAGATCTAGTGAGGACTCTTGCTGCTGCAGTCTAAAATAACTGAAGCTTATTTATGCACTTACTCACACACCCAGACAGTAAAGTACATACATTCAGGATCTATTGAACGAATAGGATAAAACAGTTTATCAGGCAGGAAGTCACATGTAGTGCATAAGTCACTTGCTCTCTCCAGCAGGAGCTACAGTAGTGAGTTGCTCTTAAGATACTGTGGCAGCTGCTGTCTGGTGTGAGGATCTCGGCCTACTCCACCTGATCTGTTGTCTACCTGTTTGCTGGGTGAGGATCTCGGCCTACTCCACCTGGTCTGTTGTCTACCTGTTTGCTGGGTGAGGATCTCGGCCTACTCCACCTGGTCTGTTGTCTACCTGTTTGCTGGGTGAGGATCTCGGCCTACTCCACCTGGTTTGAGGCCAATATTCAGGAGCTAAGGACATTAGCTAACTGCATGCAAATATGGATTCCTAGCTGGTTAGCTGTGTCGCTCTACCTGGAAAATTGACAGTTCATTGCATCGAAGTAAGTGCATGCTACTCTGGAATAAGGTCTTTTCATTGGCTTTTTGTCTTTCTCTGTTCTCTGTTGAACCATGGATATACTCAAACTATTTTGCATTCTCTCCACACTTTTTTCCTGTCTCTCAGTTCCTTGCGTTACTTCATGTGCAATCAAACAAAATGGCCTTGCTTATTTAGGCAGTAAAACAGAAAAAGTCTATTCAAATGATCGAGACTCTGCCTCTTTAATGCTATTACGGACTTTTGGGTTAATGCCTGACAGATTTGCCATCACTCCGGCTCTGCTGTCATGTTTTATTATGAGAAAGCTCATTAATATCATTGCATTACCCAACAAACTGCATACAGCTGTATTGTTAAAACAACATTTCTGTAGTACCTCAGCTGTGCTCTGTCGGGCCTTAATTATATTACTGCTTATAATCTCTGGTAATGTTCATGTCCACCCTGGCCCTTCTTCTGATGTTCTTTCTGGTGTTGTTTTCCCTACAGATCATGTGGCCTCAAATAACATATGCTTTGATGATTTTTGTAATCGCCATAACCTTGGGTTTTTGCATGTAAACGCAAGAAGCATATTACCTAAACTAGACCAGCTTAAAGTATGGGTTGAGAGTTCTAACCATGACGTTTTAGTAATTACTCAGACATGGTTGCATAACTCTATTCTCTATCCTGACCTGTATCTATCTGGTTACAACCTGTTTCGCAGGATAGGTCATCTAAGGGTGGGGGGGTGGCAATTTTCACTAAAGAATATCTTCAATGTAGTATAGCCCTGGCAAAGTCTATACCCAAACAGTATGATCTTCTTGTTCTTAACATGAAATTATCAAACAGTTTTTCTTTATCTGTGGCTGGCTGCTATCGCCCTCCATCTGCACCAGCATGTACCATAGAGGCCTTGAGCAATGCTCTTGCGCCTTTCACTAGGTCCGAGTTGATCATACTTTGTGATCTAAACTGGGACATGCTTAAGCCCCCTGAGAAAGTTGTACAACAATTTGATTGCTTAAACCTTCATCAAATCATAAACCCACCTACTAGATATAACCCAAAAGGTTGTGACAACGCCACATTGATAGATGTTGTGTTTACAAACGCCCCACACATGTACCTATCGGGTGTTTTTTGCAATGATCTCAGCGACCACTGTTTCATTGCCTGTGTTAGAAAACAACTTTCTGTCAAACAACCTGTCGTAGTCGCTACTAAAGTATTCTGAAAAATTTTGATGCTCAAGCCTTCTTACATGATTTGAATCATGTAAATTGGTATAGAGTTAGTCTGATTCCTACAGTGAATGATGCATGGTTGTTGTTTAAAGATCTTTTAACTGCTGTGATCAACAAACATGCCCCAAACAAAAAGATGCGTATAAAAAACCGCAACAGCCCGTGGATAAATCGTGATCTAGTGGTTCTGCTTCAGCAAAAAAATACAGCCTGGCGCACAGCACGCAAGACACATTCTGTTAAAGACAACATTTTATTTCGTCAAATCAGGAACAAGGCCACACAAGCAGTGAGGGAGGCTAAAGCTGGCTTTTTTGAATACTTTGTGGTGCGAATCCAAAAGCATTTTGGAATACAGTAAAAATTGCAAGTCCACCCTATCAAAACTTGATGCTTTTTACCATTCTGCTATCAGGTTTGCCACAAATGCTCCTTTCAATACACACCACTGTGCTTTATATTCACCTGTTAACTGGCCCTCCCTTCACAATCGCCGTAAAATTTACTGGTTCACGTTCATTTATAAGACCCTTCTCGGTCACTTGCTGCAGCTAAAGCCTGTCACATATAACACCCGGTCCTCACTTCATTTTCAATTAAACATTCCTAAAACCAATTTTGCGTTTGGTCTTGCATCTTTTCAATCTGCTGCCGTTCGCGACTGGAATGCTTTGCAAAATACCCTCAAACTGGATAAATTCATTCCAATTTCAACCTTTAAAAATATATCATATATGTTCATGGATTTATGCAGTTGTTTTTCTCCATAATTTTGTTTTAAAATGTATTTATGTAATTGTTAATTTTGTATGTATTTTTTTTATGTTATATTTATTTTAGCCCTACTTCCCTTTCCCTAAGTGGTTATTCCACTTGTCAGACCGCCATTGTAAATAAGAACCTGTTCTTAATGACTTGCCTGTAAAAATAAAGGTTAAATAAAAATAAAATAAAAATCACAGACATTACACACATACAAACAGCAACAAGTGTGAGACCCTCTGATTATTAACATTCACTATGTTCACAACATTTCAAATATATACATAACACACATGCACATATTTCCTAGATCTAGTGAGGACTCTTGCTGCTTCATTCTGAACTGACTGAAGCTTATTTATGCACTTACTCACACACCCAGACAGTAAAGCATTACAGTTGTCTAATCTAGATGTAACAAAAGCATGAACTAGTTTTTCTGAATCCTGTAACATCATTTCTAATTTCAGCAATATTTCTAAGGTGAAAGAAGGCGATCCTGGTGATATTATTCACGTGAGACTCAAAGGAAAGACTCGGGTCAATAATCACGCCAAGGTCTTTGACAGCCATACACACTGAAACAGAAACACCATCCAGAGATGCTACGTAATTGGAAAGTTTGCTTCTAGCTGCATGTGGTCCTAGTAAAAGTACTTCCGTCTTATCTGAGTAGCGCAGAAGAAAGGTATCAAGCATCCACTGTCTAATGTCCTTTACACACTCCTCAACATTGTTAAGCTGATCTCTCTCATCTAGCTTTGCTGAAATATACAGTTGTGTATCATCAGCATAGCAATGGAAGCGAATCCCATGTTTAGGTATATATGATGCCTCTGGGTGAAATTAAAGTGAAAAGCAGTGGGCCTAAGAGTGATCCTTGTGTGACAGTATGAATGAGGTTCAGGTGGTGATTGACACTCCTGACCACCAATCAGTAGCGAGCAGGCACTATTTAGAGTGGGTTGGTTTGAGCCTGGCATGTGTCATGCCCGGATCCTCCCCTTTTGCGGTTGCTAAAGACATTTCAGGTATGTGCTGCTAGTATGTAGTGTTGGCTAATAAGTTTTTCTTTGCTCATTGCACTAATGGCTCATTTGTGTATCCTTAGCCTGTCTTTTCAGTGTGTGTCCCTGTTGGATGCTGCTTTGGATCTGTTTATTGCCCTCCCTGCAGGTATGAGGAAGTTGTTTAGCAATGTTTAGCTTTAACGCGTGTCAGGTGGCGTGAGTAATGTGCAGTCCTTGAACTTTAGTTTAACAGCAGGTTATTTGAAGGCTGCGTATCCTGAGCGGTGAATTGATTCTCAGGAACTTATCTATCCGCGTTTGGTAAGTTGCTTCGGTTTGTTAGGGGGAATTACAGCATGTAGTTGCGCAATTACTTGTGTCATTTATATCTTGTATCATTGTTTGTATTATAGGATCCTCCTTCTCTCCTTCCTCCTTCTCTCCTTCTCTTCTTTTCGTCCTGGGTGATTATTGCTGCGATTCGACTTTTCCCTCGCTGCGTGCCGAGTGAACAACCTCGGCTTACAACTATTTAAAAGGGGAATTCTGCTGCTGCCATTTGGCTTCTGTGATTTGTTTTAACCGGTATTGTCTGGTCTACTGTGGGGTCGAGCAACGTGCAAGTATCGGGGCTGGCTTGAAGACGACGTGGCCGCTCCTTTTGGGTTTTGCTTCCCTCAACCTTTTAATCAAGTTCTTCATTGGTTTTTGTTTAAGCGGTGTATATGGTGAATCATATTGTGCTTGGTGACTATCCATCATATTACGGTGGAATTGTGACCTTAATTCGCTGTTTCCTTCCTTTCTGTCTGAGATTTATTTTGCTTTTGGTTTCTTTCAGGAGCTGGGGTCCCACGGGTGAAAGGTCTTTGGTGGTGCTATTTCTACATTTGCTGTACGACACTTTTGACGTGTATGAGTGGGTGTTTTGAGTTCACGGTGAGGTGTGTGTGGAAGTGTGCTTTTGATAATTAGTGCTGATCACTCCGTGGGTAACTCCAGCCCTGTATGCAATGATTTTATGTTGTTTTGTTCATTTGGAAGTTGTGTAAATTTATTGTTTAATACTTTGTGTCCGATTGTTTATTTTTTGTTATTTGTGTAATTGTCACTGGACCATATTCACCAGCGAGAACATTTTTTGTTTTATATTTTAAAGCTAAGTTTTCAATAAACTTTGTATTGTTTTATCGATGCCCGTTTCCTGCCTACACTCAATAATAAGGGAATCGAACTTGTGTGACCTAATAAACTCTGGGGTTTACTTCTATTTCCTGGGTATAACCCTCCCAGGTGGCGTAGTCGACTTGGTTAGTATATAAAGTTGAGCTTGGGTGTGACGAGCCCTTCGGCTCTCCCTCCCTGCACCATCCGCACCCCTCGCGCCACACTTGCAGAACACCAAACTTTACCTCAGAGAGTGTGGAGAACTCACTATTTACATCAACAAACTGATAGCGATCATTTAAATAAGACCTGAGCCAAGAGAGCTGTTCCTTTATTCCAACAACGTTCTCAAGTCTAGCAAGCAGTATAGTGTGATCAATGGTGTCTAAAGCTGCACTAAGGTCAAGCAAAACAAGTAAAAAGACAAAACACTGATCAGAGGCCATTAACTGGTCATTTACCACCTTAACTAGCGCCGTCTCTGTGCTATGATGAGGCCGAAATCCTGACTGATACATTTCAAAATGTTATTCATAAGCAGATGTGAGCATAACTGCTGTGCTACAACCTTTTCTAAAATTTTGGATATAAAGGGGAGATTTGATATCGGTCTGTAGTTGGACAACTGACATGGGTCAAGGTCAGGTTTCTTAATAAGGGGGTGGATAACTGCCAGTTTGAAGGATTTTGGTACAAAACCAGTGCTAATGGAAGAGTTAATTATTTTTAAAACAGGTTTGATTACCTCTGGAGCTATCTGTTTAAAGAAACTTGTAGGCAAGGGATCGAGAATGCAGGTTGATGATTTTGATGAGAGATTAATGAAATTAAGTCATTCTCATGAATAGGAGTGAAGCTTTGTAATTGATTGTCTGCTATAATGACACTGCTGTCTACAGGGTTACTTGTAAAATAATTTGGATTTATATTAACCGTCTGGATTTCTTGCCTGATGTTTTCAATTTTATTATTAAAAAGTTCATGAAATCATTACTACCTATTGATGGTGTGCATGTTAGTGCAGTGCTTTTATTCCTGTTAATTTTGCTACCGTGCTGAATAAAAATCTAGGATTATGCTTGTTATTTTCTATGAGGGTGGAGAAATATGCTGATCTGGCAGCACTAAGAGATTTTCTATAATTTAGAGGCTCTCCTTCCATGCTATTTGAAATACTGTTAATTTTGTTTGACGCCATTTACGTTCTAATTTTCGAGTGGTCTGTTTTAAGGTGTATGATCATTATACCACTGTGCTAATTTTTCTCCCTGATCATTTTGGTCTTAAGGGAAGCTACATCATCTAGAGTGTAACGTAACGTTGTTTCTAGATGTTCAGTGGCCCAGTCGAGCTCTGCGGGGTCGACGGAGATCTATCTAATATCGTAATTTCTGGAAGATTATTAATAAAACGGCTGCTGTAGCTGACGTGAAAGTACGCTTAACACGGTAACGTGGTGAGGTAGAAATGCAATGACTGAGGCAGATTTCAAAAGAGATGAGATAATGGTCTGAAATAGCTTCAGACTGTGGAATTATGACTAAGTTTTTTATTTTTAATCCAAATGTTAACAACAAATCGAGAGTGTGTCTCCACTATAAGTGGGTCCTATAACATTCTGATTAATTCCGACTGAATCTAGAATGGACACAACTGCTGCTCTTAAGGAGTCTTCCTGATTATCAAAATGAATATTAAAGTCTCCAACAATTAATGCTTTGTCTAAAGAAGTAGCTAGATTTGTAATGAAATCTGCAAATTCTATCAGAAAATCAGAGTAGGGCCCTGGGGGTCTATAAATAATAATTAATGGAATTAACTGACTTGACCTGCTTTCGGACACTGAATATTTTATGTTGGTGTAAAGAACTTCAAATGTTTTACATTTGTGTTTAGTCTTTTGTGACGTTTAGATTATTATTATAAATAGCTGCTACTCCACCTCCTGCCATTTAGACGGGGTTGGTGTATGTAACTATACCCAGGAGGACTCGCCTTATTTAATGCTACATATTATTTCGGTTTAATCCACGTTTCTGTCAAACACATTAAAACTCCTGTTTGCTAATAATTTTGTTTATAGTAAGAGCTTTTGACGTGAGAGATCTAATATTCAACAATCCTATCTTTAGATGAGAGGTGCTGCTGTGCGTTCAGTCCTATTTAATTTAATGTTAATCAGGTTACTTAAACAGACTTTCTGATAATTCCTACATTTTGGTTTTGATTGGGGGACAGACACAGTCTCAATTTGGTGGATTCTGAGTTTGTTTTTGGAGCATCCAGCAGTTCAGCGACGGTGCATTGGGATGGGGCCAGAGCATGTTACTGCATCGGACATTGCCTTCGCTAATTTACACACCTCTATAATATTACTTTTATTAACCTCTGACTGTCGAAGGTATATATCATTAGATCCAGTGTGAAAAACTATCTAAGAGAACCTGTGCTTTCCTGAAAAAACCTAAGCTGATCTGTTATGTCCGAAGCCCTGGCTCCCAGTATAAACATGACCTGTGCTGCTGGTGCTCCTAAAGGTCTAGCTAATTTAATGTGCCTCAGAATAGGGTCTCCTAAAACCAGAGCTCTTTCAGGTTTCTCAGCGGGTGCTTTACTGAGGAGAGCAAACCTGTTGGACACGTGAAGTGGAGAGGAATGGTGCTCCCGTGGGCGAGCCTTAGCGTTAGCTTTGGCTTTGCGTGTATGCCACCGAGTCGTCACCCACTTGCCCCGCTGCGAGGGCTCTAATGCCAGAGTCATGGGGGATGCTGACTCCACCTAGGGCATTTAGAATTTCCCCTGCAGATCCTGGACTGCTCTCGCACTCACTACTTCATCCTCGTCCTGTCAGCTTCATATCTGACTGAGAGCCCAGCACTCAGGCAGTGGCTGAAAAATGTAGCATCCAGCTAGAACTCCTTCTGTGGGTTTGGGTAAGCCAGACATGGAGTGGTGCACAGGTGTTTCTTCAGTTCGTTCATTGCATTTTGCTGGGTGTCTGTCGAGGCGAAGGGGTAATCATTCTTCAGGAGTGCTGTGAGAGGGCGTGCAATGTCCGAGTAGTTCTCAATTAACTGTTGAGAATGTCCAAAAGTGCCGTCTCTGTGGAATGTGCTGCTTTGAACCCAGACTGATTAGGATCATGGAGACCAACACTCTAGAATTAACTGAGTTAAATAGATATACAAAGTTAGAATCCTACCTTACCAGAAGAAAGTAGATTCAAGATAGAGCTAAAGCACACTGA
>NC_060893.1:28358380-28380033 GCF_014805685.1 Silurus meridionalis | reverse complement strand
TATATTTGTAATAATTTTATAATAGCTATCTTATTTTTATATATGGAAAATATTATTATATACTAGATACATTGATATATTCATTTTGTATCATTAATATTATTATTATTATTATTAATATTATTATTATTAGAAAGATAATTATATTGATAATAACAAACTCTTGTAGAGTTGAAGTGTAATTTTCATTAAATTCGAGGCAAAATTTAAAATAAAACTAAACATCAGCGATTTTGTAGTAGTAAAATGCTACCCTCTGGTGGTAATATGAAGCATTGCAACTTGTCGTCGAGCGGTACTTTTGGTATATTTGCTTTGTTTCCACACGAACGGTATTTACTTGTCGGACCTGCGCTTCATGATAGATTTTAGTGCTGATTTGAGACTTGGCAACAAATATTTAGTGTTTCTTTTTTCTGTAGATTTATTTTATAAATATCAGACTAAAGAAAGGACGTCATGAATAAATTTGTATTGCGATAAAAGTTTTAATTTCGCTTTTTTTATATTTATGTTTAATAAAAATTGGCGAGTTTTCAGTGAATGAATAATTGAGCAAATAATAAAATTTAAATTTATTAAATTTTGTTTCTATTCTATATTCGATTAACTATTTTATAATAGCTATCCTATTTTAATGTATGAAGAATAATCTAGATAAATTGCTAGATAAATTATTTTAGTTTTTTATATTTAGATAAGTATAGTTAAATTCTATAAAACGTATTAAAGAAATGATATTTGATTAATTATTTATGATTTACTGAAAAGTCATCAATTTTTATTAAGAATATAAATATAAATATAATTACAGGTAGAACATTTAATGAGATCCAACGTGTATATTGTTTATTTTCAGATTGATTTGATTATTGAGTCTGTCACAGTGAACAGAGTCTTCGAAGTTATAGTGAAATTAAATCTATTCATGTGTCTGAATTGTGTATTAATTTATTATGTTCCATAATTATCAACAAATATGTGCGTAATCTCAGTTGAATAGAGGAAAAGAGAAGCACTAAATATCCTTTAGTGAGTGTAAACCTAACACTTATTACCCAAATCATCCAATGGCAACTTCTTCTTCTTCTTCTTTCGGCTGCTCCCATTAGGGGTCGCCACAGCGGATCATCCGTCTCCATACCACCCTGTCCTCTACATCTGCCTCTTTCACACCAACTACCTGCATGTCTTCCCTCACCACATCCATGAACCTCCTCCTTGGCCTTCCTCTTTTCCTCCTACCTGGTGGCTCCATCTTCAGCATTCTTCTACCAATATAATTCATGTCCCTTCTCTGCACATGTCCAAACCATCTCAATCTCGCCTCCTCACCTTGTCACCAAAACATCCTACATGTGCTGTCCCTCTAATAAACTCATTTCTAATCTTGTCCATCCTCGTCACTCCCAACGAAAACCTTAACATCTTCAGCTCTGCTACCTCCAGCTCTGCCTCCTGCCTTTTACTCAATGCCACTGTCTCTAATCCATACAACATCGCAGGTCTCACCACAGTCCTATAAACTTTCCTTTCATTCTTGCAGATACCCTACTATCACAAATCACTCCTGTCACTCTTCTCCACCCACTCCACCCTGCCTGCACTCTTTTCTTTACTTCTAACACACTCTCCATTACTTTGCACTGTTGACCCCAGGTACCTGAACCTCCACCTTCTCCACCTCTTCTCCCTGCAACCGCATCACTCCACTGCCCTCCCTCTCATTCACACACATGTACTCTGTCTTACTCCTACTGACTTTCATTCCCCTTCTCTCCAGCGCATATCTCCACCTCTCCAGGCTCTTCTCAACCTGCTCTCTACTCTCACCACAAATCACAATATCATCTGCGAACATCATAGTCCAGGGAGACTCCTGTCTGACCTCGTCCATCAACCTGTCCATCACCACTGCAAACAGGAAGGGGCTCAGGGCCGATCCTTGATGCAGTCCAACCTTCACTCTGAACCAGTCTGTCGTACCTACTGCACACTTCACTGCCGTCACACTGTCCTCATACATGTTCTTCACCACCCTCACTTACTTCTCTGACACACCTGACTTCCTCATACAATACCACAACTCCTCTCTTGGCACCCTGTCGTACGCTTTCTCTAAATCAAGTCAAGTCAAGTCAAGTTTATTTGTATAGCGCTTTTCACAACAGACATTGTCTCAAAGCAGCTTTACACAAATCAACAGTGATGGTGAATGGTGTGAATTTGTCCCTGATGAGCAAGCCGTGGCGACTGTGGCAAGGAAAAAATCCACAAATACACAATGCAATTCCTTCTGTCCTTCTCTATACTTCTCCATCAACATCCTCAAAGCAAATAAGGCATCTGTGGTGCTCTTCCTCGGCATGAAACCATACTGTTGCTCACAGATGGTCACCGCTTCTCTCAGCCTGGCTTCCACTACTCTTTCCCATAACTTCATGGTGTGACTGATCAACTTAATTCCCCTGTAGTTACTGCAGGTCTGCACATCTCCTTTATGCTTAAAGGTCAGTACCAGCACACTCCTTCTCCATTCCTCAGGCATCCTCTCCCCTTCCAAGTCAAGTCAAGTCAAGAAGCTTTTATTGTCATTTCAACCATATATAGCTGATGCAGTATACAGTGAAATGAGACAACGTTTCTCCTGAACCCAGGTGCTACATAAAACAACATAAAAACAACAGTCACAGTACAGAAGAACAAAGGGCCAGGAACTAAGATCCTCACCACATAAAGTGCATGTGTGCAACTGGTGCAAACAGTGCAAGAGACAACACAAGACAGTGCAAGACAACACAGGACAGTGCAGAACAATACAAAATACACAAAATATAAAAATAAAAGCAGCAGTAGCTCCGCCAGTAAAACCTGTCGTGACAGGATAAGGTGCACAGTAGCAGAAATGTAAACAAATATAAACAGAATTTTGCAATCCTATAATAGTGTAAAAAATATGGTAGCAGCAATCAATATAAAGTGAACAGTGACCAATGGATTCACAGAATAATGTGCAAATAGAGCAAGTCCCGGAGATCAGCAACAAACGGCATGTAAACATTATGCTATAATGAGAGGTGTGAATGGTGCTGAGACCTGGGTGTGTGAAGTGTATGTGTTGAGTCCGGTTGTGCAGATCAGTCACTCAGTTGTGTGTAAGTGTGTGTGTGTGTGTGTGTGAGAGAGAGTTCAGTCCAGATGTTTGTTCAGGAGCCTGACGGCTTATGGGAAAAAAACTGTTGCACAGTCTTGTTGTGGCGGCCCGAATGCTTCGGAACCGTTTTCCTGATGGTAGGAGGTGAAGTATGTGTGTGACGGGTGTGTGTGGTCGTCCACAATGCTGTGTGCTGCGGATGCAGTGTGTGGTGTAAATGTCCATGATAGAGGGAGAGAGACTCGATGATCTTCTCAGCTGTCCTCACTATCCTCTGTAGGGTCTTGCGATCCGAGACGGTGCAATTCCCAAACCAGGCAGTGATGCAGCTGCTCACGATGCTCTCGATGGTCCCTCTATAGAACATGGTCAGGATGGGGGGAGGGAGATGGGCTTTCCTCAGCCTTCTCAGGAAGTAGAGACGCTGCTGGGCTTTCTTGGTGATGGAGCTGGTGTTAAGTGACCAGGTGAGGTTATCCGCCAGATGAACACCAAGGAATTTGGTGCTCTTGACGATCTCCACTGAAGATCCATCGATGATCAGTGGAGAATGGTCACTCTGTGCTCTTCTGAAGTCAACAACCATCTCTTTGGTTTTGTCCACGTTCAGAGACAGGTTGTTGGCTCCACACCAGGCTGTTAGCCGTTGCACCTCCTCTCTGTATGCTGACTCGTCATTCTTGCTGATTAGACCCACCACGGTCGTGTCATCAGCAAACTTGATGATATGATTCGAGCTGTGCATTGGAGCACAGTCGTGAGTCAGCAGAGTGAACAGCAGTGGACTGAGCACACAGCCCTGAGGGGCCCCAGTGCTCAGTGTGGTGGTGCTGGAGATGCTGTTCCCGATCCGGACTGACTGAGGTCTCTCGGTCAGGAAGTCCAGGATCCAGTTGCAGAGAGGTGTTCAGGCCCAGTAGGCTCAGCTTCTCGATCAGGTGCTGGGGAATGATTGTGTTGAATGCTGAACTGAAGTCTATGAACAGCATCCTTACATAAGAGTCCTTGTTATCCAGATGGGTGAGGGCCAGATGGAGGGTTGTGGAGATGGCATCGTCCGTGGGCGGTTTGGACGATCGCAAACTGCATGGGGTCCAGTGCGGGTGGGAGCTGGGTCTTTATGTGCCTCATGACAAGCCTCTCGAAGCACTTCATCATGATGGGTGTGAGTGCAACGGGACGATAGTCATTGAGGCAGGACACAGAAGACTTCTTCGCACAGGAATGATGGTCGTCATCTTGAGGCACGAAGGAACAGTGGCGCTGCTCAGGAGATGTTGAAGATGTCAGTGAAGACATCTGCTAGTTGTTCTGCACATTCCTGAGCACTCTGCCAGGAATGTTGTCTGGTCCAGCAGACTTCCGTGGGTTAACTCTGCATAGAGTTTTCCTCACTTCAGCTGTGGTTAGACAGAGCACCTGGTCACTGGGAGGAGGGATTGTCTTCCTCGCCACCACGTTGTTCTGCACCTCGAACCGGGCGTAGAAGTCGTTCAGCGCATCTGGAAGGGAGGCGTCACGGTCACAAGCAGGTGATGTGGTCTTGTAATTCGTGATCGCCTGGATGCCCTGCCACATGCGCCGGGTGTCTCCGCTGTCCTGGAAGTGGCCATGGATTCTCTTGGCGTGTGCGCCGCCTCTCTGATAGCAGGACAGTTTGGCCCTTGCTGTTTTAAAACCGTCTTGTCCCCTGCTCTGAAGGCAGAGTCTCTTGTTTTTAGCAGCGCACGAACCTTGGCGGTCATCCATGGCTTCTGGTTGGAGCGTATAGTGATGGTCTTGGAGATAGTCACGTCATCAATGCACTTGCCGATGTAACTGGTCACTGTTGACGTGTACTCCTCCAAGTTGATGAAATCGCCATTGGTTGCAGCTTCCCTGAACATGTCCCAGTCAGTGCATTCAAAACAGTCCTGGAGAGCAGACATGGATCCTGCTGGCCAGGTTCTCACTTGTTTTTGAGCTGGTCTTGAACGCCTGCTGAGTGGTCTGTATGCTGGGATCAACATAACAGAGATGTGGTCTGAGTACCGAGGTGGGGCGGGGCTTCGCCCGGTATGCGCCCGGATGTTTGTGTAAACAACATCCAGCGTGTTTTCTCCTCTGGTTGCAAAGTCCACATTCTGATAGAATTTGGGAAGCACAGTCCTGAGATTTGCATGATTAAAATCTCCGGCGACTATAAACAGTCCGTCAGGGTGTGTGTTTTGAAGTTCGCTAATGGTCCCAGAGAGCACGCTGAGCGCTTCCTTAGCATTAGCGCTAGGTGGTATGTACACTCCGAGCACAATAGCGGTGGTGAATTCCCGGGGTAAATAAAAAGGTCTACATCTCACAACAATAAACTCCAGCAGCGATGAGCAGTAGGTAGAAACAAGCACAGAGTTCTTACACCATTCCGTGTTGATGTAAACACACAGACCGCCGCGAGTCTTACCGCACAGAGCTGCATTTCTGTCGGCACGAACGCGGCTAGCCCGTCCAGCTGTATGGCGGCGTCCGAACTCTGTCGCTCAGCCACGTCTCAGTAAACACAAAAACGCAGCAGTGTCTGTACTCACGCCGAGTAGCTTGTTGGAGTCTGATGTAGTCTAATTTATTGTCCAGGGAGCAGACATTTGCCAGCAGTAGTGATGGTAGAGCGGGCCGGCTAGGGTTAGCTTTTAGCCTAGCATTAGCACCCGCTCGCTTTCCGCGTTTCTGCTTCCTTGCGCAACGCTTCCGATTCCCCCTCCTCCGTCCGTCCTCCGCAGGCGATGCCGAGGTCTGGAGGCCTGGTTCTCGGAGCACGCCGAGGTCGCGTAGCTTCTGCCGCAGGTCATCATTTATGGTGTTGTTTGGGTTGTTTCTGAGTTCTTTCAATGTTTTGCGGTTGTACACAGGGACACCGGTTGCTCCGATGTCCATGTGTTGTGTAGGGCGGGCTACAGAATAACATTAGCAACATTTTGGGTCCGAAGCGGCCGCTGCGAGCTACTGCCGCGCCGCCATCTTGGAACCAATCAAGAATCCTGTTAAACAATCCAGAATCCTGTTAAACAATCTGGTTAAAAACTCCACTGCCATCTCTCCTAAACATCTCCATGCCTCTACCGGTATGTCATCTGGTCCAACCGACTTTCCATTCTTCATCCTCTTAATCGCTGCTCTCACTTCCTCCTTACTAATCCTATCTACATCCTGCTTCACCAACTCCACATCCTCCAACCTTCTCTCTCTGTGATTTTCCTCATTCATCAGCTGCTCAAAATACTCCTCCACCTTCTCAACACACTCTCCTCACTAGTCAACACATTTCCTCTCCATCCTTTATTGCTCTAACTTGCAGTACATCCTTCCCAGCTCGGTCCCTCTGCCTGGCCAATCGGTATAACTCCTTTTCTCCTTCCTTAGTGTCCAACCTCTCATACAGCTCCTCATATGCCTTTTCCTTGGCTTTCGCCACATCCCTTTTACCTGCTGCCGCATCTCCTTGTACTCCTGCCTACTTTTCTCATCACTCTGTCGATCCCACTTCTGTTTTGCCAACCTCTTTCCCTAATGCTCTCCTGCACTTCCTCATTCCACCACCACGTCTCCTTGTCTTGCTTTCTATTTCCAGATGTCACACCAAGTACTTTTCTAGCTGCCTCCTCATCACTCCTGCAGTAGTTCCCCAATCATCCGCACCTCTTCACCACCACCGAGCCCCTGTCTGACCTCTTCCCTGAACCTCACACTACACTCTTCCTCCTTCAGTTTCCACCATCTTATTCTTCTTTCAATCCTTACATTCCTCCTCTTCTTCTTCGCCTCCAAAACCATCCTACAGACCACCATCCGATGCTGTCTAGCTACACTGTCCCCGCCAACACCTTACAGTCTCCAATCTCCTTCAGGTTGCATCTCCTGCATAGCACATAGTCCACCTGTGTGCACCTTCCTCCACTCTATACGTCACCCTATGATCCTCCTTCTTCTTAAAATACGTGTTCACCACTGCCATTTCCATCCTTTTAGCAAAATCTACCACCATCTGCCCTTCCACATTCCTCTCCTTAAAACCATACCTACCCATCACCTCCTCATCACCTCTGTTCCCTTCACCTACATGCCCATTAAAGTCTGCCCCAATCACCAATCGTTCTTTCCTAGGTACACCATCTACCACTTCATCTAATTCACTCCAGAATCTTTCCTTTTCCTCCATCTCACAGCCAACTTGTGGAGCATAGGCACTGATGACATTTATCATCATCCCTTCAACTTCCACCTTCACGATCATCACCCTATCAGAAACTCTCTTCACCTCCACTACACTCTTACTGTACTCTTCCTTCAGAATCACCCCTACACCATTTCTCTTCCCATCCACACCATGATAAAACAGTTTAAATCCACCTCCAATGTTCCTGGCCTTACTCCTTTCCACTTGGTCTCCTGAACACACAGCATATCTACCTTTCTCCTCTCCATCATATCAGCTATCTCTCCCTTTACCCGTCATAGTACCAACATTTAAAGTACCAACCCGAACCTCTACTCTCCTACACTGCTCCTTTCCCTGCCGTCTCTGTAGACGTCTTCCTCCTCTCCTTCTCCTCCTTCGGCCAACAGTAGCCCAATTTCCACCGGTACCCTGTCGGCTAACGATACCTGTGGCGGTCGTTGTTAACCCGGGCCTCGACCGATCCGGTATGAAATTCTCCTTTGTGATCCGCATATTTGATTTGGCACATGTTTTACGCTGGATGCCCTTCCTAACGCAACCCTTCCCATTTACCCGGGCTTGGGACCGGCACTAAGAGTGCACTGGCTTGTGCCCCCCTAATGGCTGGGTTAAATCATCCAATGGCAACAAGTAAACAAATAATAATAATGTACAGTTGAGGTACATGCTTGCTGACGCTTTGCAGAATTTGTAAATGTTAATGATTTCTTTTTACTATTAATTTAGTTTGTGTGAAAGAGCAAACCTGAGCAGCTGTAAATCTGCACATTTTATTAGTCTGAACCCAATTTAAATGCGATTTGAATGAAAATGTGCATATTTATTGGGCCACAAATACAATTTGGAAAACTTTATATTCAGACCTGCTTTCATGGAATGATAAAATGACGAGTGTGTGTGTGTGTGTGTGTGTGTGTGTGTGTGTGTGTGTGTGTGTGTGTGTGTGTGTGTGTTTGTCTAATTGTAAATTCAACACAACCCAATATACAGAATGAGTAGACAGAACAATGTTTTCAGAAGAGTTTATTTGGTCAAAAACATTTCTATGGCACTGTATAATCACACAACAGGAAAAAGTCAATGCTGATTCCCCCCACTTTCATTATTACATAGTAAATTTAATTAACTCTTCATTTTTGTATATATTAAAGTTTTAAAACAACCACACCAAACTTTTAGTTTACAAATAAACATAAACAGAATTTTTTTTCCCCTTGTACCAGAGATTGTCATGTAGTCAAAATATACAGTAACTTTATTCAGTAGTTAACATAGACATAAAGTGCTGTGTGAGCGAGATAAGCTTTGTATTAAAAGATTATTAAATGTAAGTACAAAAAAATTGGGTTGTATAATAACATGGGTAGGTTGTGTATCATATCACATGAAGGCACAGTGTACTGTTAATAAACACTAGGATAAATACCTTTAGTCCTCATGTTGGTAGAAACAGGTCATGGTCTGTTTATGGAGTGTTTCTTCAAGTTATTGTGTAAACATCAGTAGTAGTCACAGTGTATTCCATGGTTAAATTTAAGGCTTTCTAAGCGAGGCACAGAGCCATGGGGGGTTCTGAGGTTCTCCTAAATTAGACGTATTGCAGATTTATAGGTGAAAAAAGAAGCACCAAATCTGCAAGTATTAATGCTATTACTATATATTTCATAGGTGTAAACATCTGGGCATGTTTAAACTTTTGCATACAGCTTTACCTGAGAATTTAGATTTTAAATATTAAATTAAAGTGCAGATAAATTAAAGACTGCAGATCTTAAAATTTTATTCTAAATCCAGGTATATGGTTTTAATACAATGACCATGAAATACAACAGGATATGAGCTGAGGATTTGCTGTTTATGGAAGCAGTGTGTGATGGGAATTATTGAAATTATAATGTGTGATGTATATTGTGTATAGTTCAATTGTTCTACCAGATAAATAATTAATTCATCCATTAACCCTTGACTGAAACACTGAACACCGTTTCCACCCTGCAGTAAAAAAAATCCCTAAAATATAAACATTAAACAGAATGACCAGGTGTCCAAGGCTTCAGATGATCAGATTGTGGGGATTGTGTTTAAGCGTAGATTTGGGTTGAAAGAGGCAGAAGTAGAGGTAGTGTGTAGAAGGAAGAAGGAGTGTGGAAACGGATAATGGATGTATCGACCCCTAATGTTAAAGACTAGATGAAAACTGGCTTCTAAATTTCACATTTACTGAAAACAGAAAATGTTCCTAAACCTTTTGAAACAATTGTGGGGTTAAAAAGAGCTCCATTAGGTTCCTGCTAGCTAACCAAAATACCACTGATTGAGATTTTTAAACACTCTGTAGCCCGTATAGCTTCTTATATATTGACAAATTCGACATGCGTGTTCTAGACCAAAATATGAACTTTCAGCAATGAATTCTTTCCTCCAGTTGAAGTACTGTTCATACAACGTCTGGTTCTGGTCCAATAATGTGAGATATTCTGCCAATTCTTGAGGGGTTTTGAAATCATCCACATGGATGAAAGAATCTGCTGGAATGAACTCCTCATAGTTGTCCCTTGGTGGACCGATAACCACAGGAACCGCACCGAGGGTCAGAGGATTGAACAGCTTTTCAGAGATGTAGTCTTTGTAAATGGAGTTCTCGAATGATAAGTAGAATTTACAGCTGGACATGGTCGCTTTATAGTCTTCATCACTGACAAACCTGTTAAAGTGTCTACCATAAGCTTCTACTTTAATGTGTTTGGTCAGTTCATCAAAATATTTCACTCGTCTAAAGTTGGGGTTCCAGTGACTGACGATCCAGCAGACAGTTTTGTCCTTTGGTGGAATTTGAAAGTTTTTCTCCTGCTCAGTGGCCTTTCTGAGTCTCCCGTAAGGTACCCAGATATCTGAATCTCTTCGATAATTTGATGTTATGTTGAACACATTTTCCAACTCGCCCCATCTTCCTGAATTCTCAGGAGACTCCATGTTCATCCACACCCATCTCTGGTGTGGAGGTCGTGCCATGGTTGTTATGGTCTGTAAATCACCACCGATGTCTCTGTGATGAAACATAATACCATGGACTTTGTCATGTTGGTTTTTGTCATCTGTAAATCGACAACCTTCAATACCGAACTTTACACCACAGGATTCTGCCTGAAACTTATAACCGAAAGGCCATGGCCAAATCAGCACAGAGATGATTTCAAGATTTTCCTTACTTTCTTCTTTGGGAGTTTGTGTGGCAATCGGTAGTTGCTGCTTTACTGCTGGAGTGTAGTTACTAACAGCAGTGCTGGTGTTCATACTCTGGTTAAAGTTTTTCATCAGGCTGAAGCATTTATCCAAGCAGTCTGTAGGTGTGGGGACTGGACTGTTAGAGCATGATAACCAGCTAATGGTTGGCTTGTAGTAAGTGTAGAACACTCCTCCAAAACAAACAAGAATTATGAGAGGTAGTACAAGATTCTGGACCAGTCCATGTGATTGTTTGAATAGCATCTTTTACCCTTTGAAAAAGAGAAGAGACAAAGAAAAAATGTGAGCTTCAATTAATGGCAAGGTACCCTGAGAGTAAAGTGTTTATAAATATCACATTCATATCACATTTTAACAGGAATTGTTAAATCCCCAATGATTAAACAGTAATGCAGGAAAACCTCTGAGATGACTTGAGGAAGAAGAGGAAAACAATTCCTCATCTGGGTGACATTGAACAGCGCAATTAGAAATCAAATAGGAGAAAGAGAGAACAGAGTAGAGAGCTGAGTCAAAAATGAGTGCGCTGCAAAATATAAGTCTCTAATTATAAGAAATAAAAGCACGATTTAAGAAGATCCAGATTAGAAACAAGTCGAATGATCTGCCTGTGCAGTGTGAATATTACACTTGGTACGATTTCATGAGATAAGAAATTATATCCAGGTTTCAGATAAGAACAAAATGTCTTAAATTAAGCGTTAAAACACTGATTCCAAGCAGATGATTTTAGTTTAATGAACTTAAAACTTGCTTGTTTTTTCTTAATTTGTGTGGAAAGATCTTAAAATCAGAGCTACAAACAAAATAATTCCTCTTCATTTAAGAGTCACTTTATATTCTGTCTTAAAATGAGCCCGAGCATTTAAACTAGAAACAGCATCAATATCAAAATCAAGATTACAGAAACATGCATGTTGTCAACAATTATTGTTTTTTAACACAGTAATTATGAGGCAAAAACAAAGCGAAATCATTACTCGCTGATTCTCAAAATACTTCAACTTATTGCAACATAAAACATTATTGAAATTTCTTTATCATCACTGAACACTGAAAGATATTTAACATAAGAAACTGAAATCAAATTACAGATTAACTTAGTCAAAAGGCGATAAGTACAGAAAAAAGTTTCAAAAAAATAATGTTATTTGTTCTTAGGTTGTGAATAAATGTTTTGGCTTCGACGCTTCTCCTTCTGCACATTTTTTTCAATGCCGTAGCCTTGGAAACATTTATCTGTACTTCTCAACAATGTCCACACGTCTCTGCACTGCTGCAGCCTTTATATTTATTCCCTCTACATATGTTTACACACACACACACACACATATATATATATATATATGCTGTAAATACGCTACATGTTTATCTGCACTTTTGCACGATTGCTACTTTTTGCACTTCTGGTAGATGCCAAACTGCATTTTGTTGCTGTACCTGTACAATGCTTTTTAGTTTTAAACACGTATTTGGAATAAATAATATTAATGAACAAGTCCTGAGCATTTATTTTCCAGAAAAACCTAAAAAAAATTGATTACAGCTAAAATAAATTTTTTAAATGTATAAGCCATCGAATGATGTCTCTGATGATCATTAAGAGCAATTTGCAGTTAAAATATCTAACTTTAAGTTTTACTATGTAAGTAAAAAAAAAAAAAAGAGAAATAATCTAAAAACAATCTGCTCCTCCATTCCATTTTGTTTGTGAAATAAGATAAGATTTTTATGGCTATAAATGCGATTGTAGGAGCAGTTTTTGCAGTGTGAAGATTTTATGAGCCGTCAGTGAGTTTAACACGGAATAATCGCTCCAGCCAACGTGATTCAGTGTGTTGATATAATACCACCAGGCTCGATTACATGTAAATACCACGAAACAGAGGAAAGACGAAACACCTTACCTGATCTCTGGTAGCACACACACTTCTGACACATTTGTTAGTGTAATCTCTGAGCTAGCAACAACTTCACCTCACTCGTTCTTTGGCAGTGTTTCTACTGCAGGCTTCAGATAAAAAAATCACACAGACGTGCATGAAAGATATCCAAAGCTTTTTGACAGAGAGAGTGCATATATTAACCTCTGTGACGACTATGAGGCCATGGATTTACATATCAGTACGTGATGCACAAAAACAGTGTTGAAGGCAGAAGTATTGTTCTACTGTTATTGGTTATATGAGTCACTCAAACTAGTTCTGTATTTTCTTCCTGGTAGAATAACTTCATTCTCAATTACATTCTCTTTTATTAGTATAGTACTTTGAACCGTGAACTCAAGGCAAACAAAGTCACAGGGCAGTGATACAGAGATAAAGCGGTAATAAAGTTGTTTAAAATAATGTACATTTAATGTCTGTAAGTTTGTTCTTTTATACTGTAACTGGGTTGAAATATTTCCTCCAGTTTTCTGTTAGTATGTTTTTATTAACTTCTCTTTATAGATTCTACAATTTCATATGCCGTGCTTCCATTTGCAGCTTTAAAATTTTAATTAGCATTCAAAGCTTTGTTATTATCTATCTATGGTTTAACATTGACAGAAGTGTTTGCACTGTGAGTCAAAGAAGAAAAAAGAACAAGGAAATGTAGAAAGCAGGATGGCCTTGGTCAACTTGTTTATATATCACAAGACAATACAGCAGAAGATCTTTAAAAGGCCACTAGATACGCGAACAGCTTGGAAACTTGTCACTTTAGTATTATTTTGAAAATGACTTCAGACTGATGATACTTTTAGTCCGAGAGCATTTATCAAACCAGTGCTGGATATAGTGGATAAAAGGGTCTGCCAAATGCAGTGATTGTCGAAAATAATAAAGTTCAGAAGTCTAACTTTTGATGTCACAGAACTTCCTGAGCTGTAAATACAGATTACAGTAGTAGTTCCTGTAGGGTACAGTGTACATGGACTACACACCTTATAATTACAAATTGGTTGTTGCCCAATTAGCATTATTTGTTAGATCAATATTTGTATAATGTTCAGTATGGATTGTTGTTGTCTAACCCTCATTTATTTTAAATGTTAAACAGTTGTTTGGTTTCTACTGTTACATATAAGTGATGTTTTTACTTAGCAGCTTATAGAGTGATGTACGAGACCTCTTTACTTTCCCCCACACACATAGTAAGCCATAAATCCTGTTACATATTTTACCACTAAATTATCTATTCTTGGATAAAAATAATATATTATCATTATTAATAATCTATTCATTATTTTTCTTGCAGCTTCTTCCATTAGGAGGCGCCACAGTGGATCATCCATCTTCATACCCCCCTGTCCTCTACATCTGCCTCTTTCACACCAACTACCTGCATGTCTCCCCTCAACACATCCATAAACCTCCTCCACCTTTCTCTTTTCCTCCTTCCTGGTGTCTCCATCCTCAGCATTCTCCTACTGATATACCCCATGTCCCTTCTCTGCACATGTCCAAACCATCTCAATCTCACCTCCCTCACCTTGTCTCCAAAATGTCCTACATGCACTGTCCCTCTAATAAACTCATTTCTAATCCTGTCCATCGTCGTCACTCCCAACGAACATCTCAACATCTTCAGCTCTGCTACCTCCAGCTCCACCTCCTGTCTTTTACTCAAATCAATACTCTATTAAATACTTTAACATATATATATATATATATATATATATATATATATATATATATATATATATATATATATATATATATAATTTTGTCTATATACAGTCATACACCAAAACTTCACAAAACTCAAAAGAAACCTTTTCTCTTTGAAAGTGTTCATCAGAGTAACTTGTAAAAGCACCTGATTTAAGAAACCTGTATTAAAAACATGTAATCTGTGAAATATAAGTTGTAAAACCTGTACTTTTGGACAAGACAGAAGGAGACTAAAAGAGAATTGATGGACAAACCTTCAGTTTTGTAGATTATCCACTGACTCTACAGACTGAACGCACTCCTCCTCCTCCTCCCCCACACTCTAATCTGCACTTTTGAGAGTTTGATTTAAAAGGTAAACGCGATTCTTGGGCTTTGGCTCTGGCAGTAATGCACTCACTGTCTTCCACTGTAGTTCAACATCCACTTCACTCTGATGTGAATATTATTTACATGGTTTGAAGTTGATTTGCATTTAAATTAAATGCAAATATATATTTTTAGAGCATTGCACTGTCCCTGTTTGTGATGTGGTGTTTGCTTTTAGGTGAAGAAATCAGAAACTAAATCCGAATCTATCTTCTACTTCAGATTTCAAACTATTAACACTTGAAATTTCTTGCCAGCAAAAATCTCCTCATCAAATTGTCCTCTTCAGTTGGATACTTTCAGATCTTAAAGCAAACCACACGGAGGGTTGTTTAGATGTTTACACTAGCTATTATAGTTAAACTGACTTCATGAGCTGCAGCAGACTGTGGAATAATGACTGAGTGGATTTTCTGTGCATGAGGTGAAGGTTTCAAGTCCACCTGTAATTGTTTTTGTTGAAGACAGGCACCGATGATCTCAACACCCTTCCACTGCAGATATCAGCCTTACAGAACATCTTTATAATCAATGGTCTAAAAATAATAGGAGTTGTGAATTTAAAACATGCAGTCAGTGTAACTCAGAGTGAGATAGCTACTGTAAACATCTAAACACCGTCTTTCACAACCAGTCCGACTCGTTTGAGAGCACTTGATTTTGCATATTAAGAAAACGTTTGCATTCGAAGTTAACCAAAGTTAATCAGTGGTGTTTACACACGATTACACACCAATGCTTGTAGTTACAGTACAGACCAAAAGTTTGGACACACCTTCTCATTTAAAGAGTTTTCTTTATTTTCATGACTATGAAAATTGTAGAGTCACACTGAAGGCATCAAGGGCTATTTGACCAAGAAGGAGAGTGATGGGGTGCTGCACCAGATGACCTGGCCTCCACAGTCACTGGACCTGAACCCAATCGAGATGGTTTAGGGGTGAGCTGGACCGCAGAGTAAAGGCAAAAGGGCCAACAAGTGCCAAACATCTCTCGGGGAACTCCTTCAAGACTGTTGGAAGACCATTTCAGGTGACTACCTCTTGAAGCTCATCAAGAGAATGCCAAGAGTGTGCAAAGCAGTAATCAAAGCAAAAGGTGGCTACTTTGAAGAACCTACAATATGACATTTTTCAGTTGTTTCACACTTTTTTGTTATGTATATAATTCCACATGTGTTAATTCATAGTTGATGCCTTCAGTGTGACTCTACAATTTTCATAGTCATGAAAATAAAGAAAACTCTTTGAATGAGAAGGTGTGTCCAAACTTTTGGTCTGTACTGTATATACAGTAATGATAAAAACGTGACACCACTCAGTTTGTTTGTAGGAAATCAATCATCTCGTGTGTTCTAAGGGCTGATTACTGTGGCTTTTTCAGTGCAGATCTTAAACAACATCCAGGTTTGTGGATGTGGCTGTTTTTAAAGGTGCTGTACAAATAAACTGGAAGGAAAAACTAATAGCAGGTTCATATAAACTGTTTGGCCAAAAGTACAACAAACACCTGACTTTTCCACCCACATGGTTCTTCCCCAAACAAAGTTGAAACCACACAATGGTATCGAACATCTTTGGATGCAGGAACATGAAATTTCCCCTTTGCTTGAACTCAGAGACCCCAATCTGTTCCTGTGCACAAAGCCTGCTTCATGAAGATCTGCTTTATATGGTTAAGGGTGGAAGATCTTGAGTGGCCTGCTATAGAGCTCTGACCTCAACCTTATTGAACACCTTTGGGATGAATGTGAACGCTGACTGCACCTCAGGCTTCCTCACCTTCTCAGCTACACTACAGTACAAGCAAACTCCAAACTATAGTGGAACATCATCCCAGAACATTGGAGGTTATTATAACAGAAAATGGAGACTACAGTTGGAAAGAGATTTTCCAAAAGCACAAAGCATGCTGGATTTCTGCAAGTATTCAAGTTTCTTCATTCATTCTATATCTCTCCTCCATTGCATGGCTTTGGACAACACAGTTCCTGTGTATATCATTTTCTCAGATTTTCTCGTTTGTTTCCGGGGGATTGAAATCATCCCCCTAAATGAATGAATCTGCTGTAATGTAAGTTTTGTTCCTCATAGTTCTCCTGTATGAAATGAGAACCAAGGGAACCTTGCAAAATAACTAAAACATGTAATTGATTTCTGTGAAGTAGTTTTTGTAGATTGGAATTTTGTGTGTCAAGTCAAGTCAATCATTGACTTGACACACAATTGACTGATGATTAGCAATGAACATAATAATCAAACCTGTCCAGTGTGTTTCCTCAGTTCCGCAGTTTTCCCTGGTCTCGGCCAGGTCTCCAGAAACTTACTGCTGTGCTTAGGGGTGATGACGGAGATCTAAATGATTGGTTCTAATTCTCTTTTTTACATTCACTATGCACAGGATTTTGCTAAATCCTTTAATTTCACCAACTACCTTTTTTTTAAGTCACATCTACCAACCCATAGAATTCCAAACATAACTTGGATGTGGAGATCCTCACTAGGATTTGTTTAAAATGCTCCAAGATTTATTTACAAAATGAAAAAAGAAACTTGAAAATTTGATTTAAACTTTATTCCTCACATATACATTTCAGTCCATTGACATTTTTAAAATCATACTATCAGAGTTTATTAAGTAATTAGGCTTAAACGACAGATTCAGTCAGGATTCAATGCTCCTGGAGGCGAGAACAAAGAATTCAACTTATTCAAGGGTCCATAAGGGGCAGCGTGGCAGTGCCAACCTTCTGCTTAGTACTAATACAGAGCCTCCATCTAAATTTAGCAGAACTTTGGTTCTCTGAGTCACTGATCAAACTCACTTTGTATCAGTACTTTAACTTTATAAGATTCTGCAAGCATAATCATAGCATCATAGCATCATGGTAAGAAGTCTTTTTAGTAAAAGTTATAAAAGTCCTTTCATACCGTTTCACAGAGAACCAGACACATCACATCTTCACAGCATTACAGACATTTCTTTTGTGTTTCAGTTACAAAAAGAGGCTTAGAAAAGTGCTACATGAATGATCTTCTGTCACCATGACAGAACATCCACAGCCTTGACATTGGCCATGTTTAGTGTAGGGTTTCCAATTCAAGCATCTACACACAATAGCTACGCTAACCCCAGTACCATTTACTGAGACTTGTAACCACTCTGTAGCCCGTATAGCTTCTTATATATTGACAAATTCGACATGCGTGTTCTAGACCAAAATATGAACCTTCAGCAGTGAATTCTTTTCTCCAGTTGAAGTACTGTTCATACAACGTCTGGTTCTGGTCCAATAATGTGAGATATTCTGCCAATTCTTGAGGGGTTTTGAAATCATCCACATGGATGAAAGAATCTGCTGGAATGAACTCCTCATAGTTGTCCCTTGGTGGACCGATAACCACAGGAACCGCGCCGAGGGTCAGAGCATTGAACAGCTTTTCCGTGATGTAGTCCTTGTGGTTGGAGTTCTCGAATGATAAGTAGAATTTACAGCTGGACATGGTCGCTTTATAGTCTTCATCACTGACAAACCTGTTAAAGTGTCTACCATAAGCTTCTACTTTAATGTGTTTGGTCAGTTCATCAAAATATTTCACTCGTCTAAAGTTGGGGTTCCAGTTGCTGACGATCCAGCAGACAGTTTTGTCCTTTGGTGGAATTTGAAAGTTTTTCTCCTGCTCAGTGGCCTTTCTGAGTCTCCCGTAAGGTACCCAGATATCTGAATCTCTTCGATAATTTGATGTTATGTTGAATAAATTGTCCAACTCGCCCCATCTTCCTGAATTCTCAGGAGACTCCATGTTCATCCACACCCATCTCTGGTGTGGAGATCGTGCCATGGTTGTTAGGGTCTGTAAATCACCACTGATTTCTCTGTGATGAAACATAATACCATGGACTTTGTCATGTTGGTTTCTATCACCTGTAAAGTGACAACCTTCAATACCGAACTTTACACTACAGGATTCTCCCTGAAACGTATACCCGAAAGGCCATGGCCACATTAATATGATGGTGTTACGGTCATGAGTTTCCTGATTTTCTTCCATGACCGGTTGTGTTGTGATCGGTGGTTGCTGCTTTACCACAGTGTAGTTAATAGTGCTGATGATGGATGAGTTTAAGAGATGTTTCTCTTTGAAAACATCGAGACATTTATCTAAGCAGACGTCATAGCTGAAGAATGTGACAGCAGAACACTGCCTCCAGTTAATTGTCGGCATGTAAGTGTAGAACACTCCTCCAAAACAAACAAGAAGAAAGAGAACCAGTAGGAGATACTGATAACGTCCTAGTGATGGTGTGGATGTCATCTTTCACCTTTTGGAGAAGGTAGATGGCTTCGATGGCTTCCTTTACCCTCCAGAGAAGAAGGAAAGAAAGCAAAGGTTTGTTAATGTCATGTAAACTGAATAATCACTGAGTTCTGACTGTGAGCAGACAGGAAGGTGAGAAGACTCAGTGAAGAGCTCAGAAATCAACACTCAGGTTATTAAAGCTGGAGCGAATCCAAAGTCAGCGTGAAGCGGTGTTTATGATCAACCGTAATATCGTCAAAATATATTTAACTTTAAATAGAAACTTTTGACATTAATAAAAATCGATAACATTGTTTACGTTATTATTATTTTACATTATTTTATTTTACGTTATTATTATTTAATGTTATTTTATTTTTGGATTTAGTTTTATGTTATTTATATACTTTTATTTGTCGTATACGGGGTTCAGGGCATTAAGCTGTGCTGCTCCTCATCTCTGAAATTCTCCTCCACAGTCAATAGGAGAAAGTGACTGTGGGACCACGTCTATATCGTCCCTCAAAACTCATCTGTTCAGATCAACTTCTTCTGATTCATTTGAACAGTTAAACAGCTGTTAGTTGTTTGATTTTATGATTCACTCTACTGTACAGTGTTTCCAAAAAATCTTTAAATAAAAAGAAATGTAAATAAAATGTATTACACGGTTATATATGCAGAACAGAGGGATCCCAAACGCCGCCTGATGAGGGCGCTGTGGTCTGGACCTCCCTGATAAGGGCGCTGTGGTCTGGACCTCCCTGATAAGGGCGATGTGGTCTGGACCTCGCTGATGAGGGCGCTGTGGTCTGGACCTCCCTGATAAGGGCGATGTGGTCTGGACCCCGCTGATGAGGGCGCTGTGGTCTGGACCTCGCTGATGAGGGCGCTGTGGTCTGGACCTCGCTGATGAGGGCGCTGTGGTCTGGACCTCCCTGATAAAGGGCGCTGTGGTCCGGACTTCCCTGATGAGGGCGCTGTGGTCCGGACCTCCCTGATGAGGGCGCTGTGGTCCGGACCTCCCTGATGAGGACGCTGTGGTCCGGACCTCCCTGATGAGGACGCTGTGGTCTGGACCTCCCTGATGAGGGCGCTGTGGTCTGGACCTCGCTGATGAGGGCGCTGTGGTCTGGACCTCCCTGATAAAGGGCGCTGTGGTCCGGACTTCCCTGATGAGGGCGCTGTGGTCTGGACCTCCCTGATGAGGACGCTGTGGTCTGGACCTCGCTGATGAGGGCGCTGTGGTCTGGACTTCCCTGATGAGGGCGCTGTGGTCCGGACCTCCCTGATGAGGACGCTGTGGTCTGGACCTCCCTGATGAGGACGCTGTGGTCTGGACCTCGCTGTTGGTCGGTAAATGAATAATCTTTTTTCTTCTGTAATCTTTTTCTTTAACCTGAATGTGGAAACCACAACGTGCCGATGATGTAGAGGAAATGTATCACCTGCTCTGGTCAGAAACACGATTTTAGCATCACTCAGTTCCCCGGTGATGAGCTCCAGCTGATCTCAGAGCAGATAAACCGAGAAAGTCTGGTGACGTCCGTCTGAAGGTGCTTCAAAACTTGACTACCGAATGCGAATATAGTCCAAGTGCCTCTGGATCTCATTGATCTCACCTTAATTACACCCAGGTGTGTGCAGATGTTTAGAAGTAGTGTTACAGGACTGTTGGCGGTGTCTGTGTGTTTGCAAACTGGATTGTGTTTCAGTCGGGATGTGTGTATTAGGTCACGATACATGCCTTAATGCTTATTAACTATTATTAAAAAATAATAATAAAAAAACTCTACATATATAAAAACATTTTTATATATAATTAAACATGACCAATTGATTCGTTTTAATAATCTGCATTAAATTCATCTTCAGTAAAATGTACGTTAATTCACAAGTGTTGAGTAAAAGGACGTTTTGCAGTTACATTATACGTTTTTAATTTAAACATCATAGTAAAATTATTAATACTAAATGCGTCGGAAAAATGAAAAGGTTGTGCACATCAACGTCCACAAGGTGTCGACAAACACTTTATACATAAATGACATTTATTTTTCTCTTTTTGCGTCATTTTGAAAAATGTATTACGTTTTTGATTATTCTATTAATATCTTTACAATTCTAAAGAGGTGATAACAAGCTCACAGTGTACACGCTTTACACCTTTATTCAAGTTATGATTAAAGTGCGTCGTGGTCATGAAACTAAACACAGGAAATAAATCATTTATACACTGCGACACATTAATTCACTTGAACAGCTTTATATGGGAAATCAATTAAATACTTACTTTGAGATAAAAAAGATTCCGTCCGGAGTCTGTTACGGATCACTTTCTCGTGTTTCAACGCAGATTTTTATTTCCTCCAGACGTCATTTAAAAGATTCAAACAAAACTACGCCGTCCGACAAGCGGATCATCAGATTCGGAATAAAAAAGTTCGATCCGACCTTTAACACGGAGCTTATTCTGCTTTACCTGCGTGTACCTGCGTCTACCTGCGAACAACTGCGCATGCGCATGAGCAGGAATTAAAGATCCGCAGTAACGGAGCGCGTGTGCGGTCGCGTGAAGCAAAATAATACTCATATAAACATACTGAATTAACCGAATAAAAGATGTTTGATTAATGTTATTAAGTAATATTTATATTGATATTAGATATAAACATGGATATGTATATTTAGATATAATCATGTTATATTATTATTTT
>NC_060893.1:28335880-28353380 GCF_014805685.1 Silurus meridionalis | reverse complement strand
TACAGTTTTCTCTGATCTCCATCACTGCACCTCAACATCGTTTATCTGTAATAAATGAACATTCGGTGGAACCCAGATGAGGATGAGGTTCACTCTTGAGTCTGGTTCCTCTCAAGGTTTCTTCCTTCTGCATCTCAGGGAGTTTTTCCTTCACCACAGTCTCCACCGACTTGTTCATCGGGGACAAACTCACACTTATAAAGAACATCTTTATTTTTATCTCCACATCATCTGTGTAAAGCTGCTCTGAGACCATGTTCATTATTAAAAACTCAATACAAATAAACATGAATTAAATTGAACAGAACCATGTGGTAGAACATTGTGAAATTTGGCACAGTGTTTTTGAAGGCCCAGAAAGGAGGAAGGAGGAAAAGAGGAAGACCAAGGAGGAGGTTCATGGATGTGGTGAGGGAAGACATGCAGGTAGTTGGTGTGAAAGAGGCAGATGTAGAGGACAGGGTGGTATGGAGACGAATGATCCGCTGTTGAGACCCCTAATGGGAGCAGCCGAAAGAAGAAGAAGAAGATTGTGAAGGCCCAGTGCAAATTTGGGCAAAGTGCTACCAAAATTCTAGCACCACTATTGGGTTAATTTAGGAAACAAGTGGGATAGATCTTTACAGTCAAAACCTGTTTTTTGAAATGATAAAGTTTACTAAACCCTTATGACAACAATGGATCAGCATCTTCAGGACTATGACGAGGCTTTTTTTTGCCAGCACCACCTGGTCAAAAATCACTATAACATTTATAAATCTAACTATCATAACTACCTTCTGGGGAATATATATCAACATAGTTTTCATGAGCGTGTGCTCTTCTGCAAAAGCTGTTCAGACATGTTCAGGAATGTGAGAAACTCTGCCAACTCCTGAGGGGATTTGAAGTAAATCACATTAATGACTGAATCTGCAAGAATGGATTTCACAGAGTCTAAACTGAGAAAAAAACGCATGCACCACAAAAGCCACAACTTCAAATCATCACCTTGCTAAGATCTAATTGTATCCTTTACTCTTCATGTAATCCAAAGACACACAACCGTACGTCTGGATTTTAACACGTGTCCCAGTTGCTGATGATCCAGTAGATGAATTCATCCTTTAGTGGTCTTTCAAAAGTTTTGTTCTTTCCATTAGGCACCCAGGCTTTATGAACCCAAACGTTCAAGTCCACATTCATTTAATGATTCCAGTGTTTATACTTTGGATAAAGTTCTTCAAACTTGTGTTGGGTGAGGTCCCTGTATGGAGACTTATGAAATATTCTACAGAAATTAGGAGTATAACTACTTTGTTATGAACTGAGAAGGATTTTGGATGGTCAGATAATCTGGTTTAAGGTGGGAAGTGGTAGCTTTGGGGTTAAGATGTTGTATGTACGGTGATGATGAGGAAAAAAGCCTCCCTGAGACTTTATTAAGAGGAAACCTTGAGAGGAACCAGACACAAAACCTTATCCTCATTCTATGTTGATTCATCAGTTTTGTGGTTAGAAACTGTTCAGTGATTGATGCTTACATGCAGAACTGTTTAGAATAATTACAGTCCAGATCCATCCTCATGGTTTGTGTTTATCATCCAAAGTAATCACATGTATCTTAAGATGATGTGGAACTATCCTCAGCAAGTGGTTACCAGGCAAATAGAACTCCCATAGGGCACCAGGATGGTCCAGAAAGAAGAAGGAGGCAGGATCATTGGTATCTCAGAAGCTTGTGTAGCACAACATAGAGAAAGAGAGAGAGAAGAGAGAGGTCTGGATGAGGGCTTCTGTTTAATGCTGTGAATGGAAATGGACGAACACTTGTGAATTTTGATCTTTATTCAGAAGTGAGTGACCTCCTCATAGTGTCAGGGTTTAACAACGCCTCTGGCCCTGAGGGGAACATGTCACATGACTGAGCAGTAATATCACTAAACACAAGTAGAGATTTCTCAATGTTTCTCTTTTGTCCTGAAGGTCTCCACTGTTCATCACTGTCAGGTTCATGCTTGCTGTTTTCTCATTGTGTTATTTAGTGTCTGAGACATGTTTTATGCAACACTCTCCTAAGGTTTCTCACCCCACACCCACACCCACACACAGCATTGTGATTATAGAGAGCTTGTTCCCAGACTCTTCTCAAGTTAAGACCCATGACGTGTAAAGTCTGTGTGAATTCATATTCAAGGGTTTTAAAATGTTTAAAAAAAAACATTTTACACAAAACCAGTGAAGCTCTGAAGAACCTCATCGTTCCGCATCATATCATTTCATAAACATGTCATTAATGCTGTTTTTTCTTTGGTGTGCTATATGAGGCAGGTGGAGAGGTCATTTAGTGACCTGCTTCAGAAAACACAGTCGATTGGAATGTTCTAGAACTGGGAAAAATACAGTCGGTCTGAGTACAGGTTTTTATTCTAATCATGCAGGAACCACACCTGATTCTATTTGTATAATCAGTTGATCTTAGCTTTTAACAGATTTAGGTGTGGCTTCTCCATGGCTAGAATTAAACACACACACACACACACACACACACACACACACACACACACACACACACACACACACACACATTTACAGAGCTCTGACTGTGTCATGTCCCTCACTGTCTAGCTGACTAATCTTCTGTGTTTGCATTTTTTATATCAGCAAGTTTAATCTCTGAGAGCTCAGCGAGCTGAGCAGGTCCTTACAGGAACAGGGTTTGGCAATCCTAAACATCATCCATTGGACATCAGGTCCTGACCACAACATCACATGGATACAAGTTACAGCTCCATGCTCCGCCCCTTTTACAAATTTAGAACCTTATCAACATCAAACCCCAACAACTTTCTTGCTGTATAGCAGAGCTGCTCAAACTCTTTCCAGTAAAGGACCAAACATCTAACTGGACTGAAGGCAATGAAAGAAAAGGTACTATAAACTTTTACATCTACTTTACAGCACAGTGAAATTCTTTCTTCGCACATCCCAGCAATGTTAGGGAGCTGGGGTCAGAGCGCAGCGTCAGTCATAAATATAGCACCCCTGGAACACAAATGGTTAAGGGCCTTTCTGAGAAGCCCCAAGATTGGTAGCTTGGCAATACTAGGGGTTAAATACCTGACCTTCTGATCTGTATGTCGGAGCCTTAACCACTGAGCTCCCACGCCCCCTAAAGGCGCATTTTACTAAATATTAAAATGATCGTTGCCTCGGTTGCCCTTATTTATGACTGATAATAATAAATAAATAAATGAATGCAAAACATGACTCTGTCATCTGATGCAGGTTTACTAGTGCAATGAAACTTATTCTGGTGCTCTACCTTTGAATGAAGTTGCTGAGCAACTCAAAAACTTCAAGGACAGATTTAATTTATATCAGCAGTCTGCTACAATGTGCTCAGGACCACAGTTTACATGTAAGTTCACAACACAACATTTCTGCATGTAAGCGTCATCAGTCAACACTTATTAACCTCAAAACTCGTGGGGCTGTAATGATGGACATTCAGGGATGAGGATGAGGTTCCCTTTTGAGTCTGGTGCCTCTCAAGGTTTCTGCCTCATGAAATTTTAGGGAGTTTTTCCTTCACCACAGTCATTAAATTTTTCAAACTAGGCAGATTGGAATTCACTTATATTCTCTACTTTTAACTTCAATTTACATTTTTTTGCAGCACAAAAATTAATGCAGATCAGAGCAGAAGCCCAGCCATGAGAAGGAGAAAGCACAAATACGAGGAAGGCGACAAACACATTTCTGCTCCTCTCTGAAAACTGCTTGATTATCATCAAACTAAAACTATGTTAGGAAAAAAGAATTAGAAAGAAGCGTCTGCCTTGTACCCTGAGAGACGGATAAACCACTTCAGCAGTGGTGGAGTGCAGCGTGAGATAAGTGCTGAGAAATCTATCAAATTATAAAATACTACTACTGACATATAAAGCACTTAACGCTCTCACGCCGCAGTATCTGAGTGAACTTCTGTACCAGTATGATCCTCCACGCCAGGGGTGGCCAACCCGTGGCTCGCGAGCCGCATGCGGCTCTTTGGCTGGTTTCATGCGGCTCTTACGTTCATATCGAAGTTTGTGTGTGTTTGATTTTTAATGTGCGTGTTCGCTTTGCTTAAGTTCAATACGGTATTTTTAAGACTTAAATGAGCTTGCCCCTACTGGGAAACTTTGCGGTATATCAGACCTTGGCATGAGGCCAATCATAAATTACAGAGATTCACCGAGAATTTTCGGAAATACCTAAATCACCGAAACAACACGGCAGAAACACAATTGTAATGCCGCAATAAAAAAGCGCAGCAGCACACGGTTATCTGGATAAGAGCAACATGTCTGCGGTGTGTGGAGAGCGATGTGCAAAACATGCAATGCTGAAATTTCAAGAGGGGATGGGGGTGTATCTGCAAAGAGTTTCTCCAAGTTGGGTTTAGTTTATCACCTGAAATTCAAACATCCCGATTGCTATTCTAAATATGAGAAGAACGCGGCGCAGAAAAGTAAAGTCAATACGAGCATGCGCACTCCGTCTGTAGAGGACGTTTGTGAAAAGTCAGGAAAGTTTTCCAGTGATGGTGCCGAGGCAAAAGGCAGAACACACAAAATTATGGATTTCATTGACTTTTGAATTGAATTTTCATTTCGGTGCATCCCTAAAATATTATCGTTGGTGTGGCCCTCTGACACAATTCAGGTTTCTCATGTGGCCCCTTGTAATAATTAATTGCCCCCCCCTGTGGTATATTCATCTCACGCACATGCGCATTTGACGAAAATACCGTATTAAACTCAAGCGAAGTGAACACGCACATAAAAAACACACAAAGTCTGTGTGTGTTTTCTACCCTGAAACACGTGAAATCAAAGCATCGATCTGTTCTGACTGACACACGTGAAAGAATTGCTTTGAGTGGCAACAACGGAATACGAGGCAGATTTGAAGAGGATTGTTCAAGGCAAGGATGCCGAAAGTCCCACTAAGTAACATGCAGAGTAAAAGAAAAACGCTATTGTAAATGATTATATTTTTGTTTGTGGATTTGGTTAAACAGAGAGTGTGTGTGTGTGTGTGTGTGTGTGTGTGTGTGTGTGTGTGTGTGTGTGTGTGTGTGTGAGACAGCGCAGTGTTCATTGTTGAAAATGACTGTCCTGTGGTCTTAAAACTGTAGGAGTCAATTTCTGTCATTATGTTGGTGTGTGACATTTACAATAAATCTATCTGAGCAGAGGTGTGTGTGTGTGTGTGTGTGTGTGTGTGTGTGTGTGTGTGTAAGAGGAAGGGATGGGTGATGTTCATGTGTGCCCATGTGTATGATGTGGCTCTTTGCGGTAACACAGTCAAAAATGTGGCTCTCGGTCTCTGACTGGTTGGCCTCCCCTGCTCCACGCCTACTTAGATCAAAAAGTGCAGGCTATTTGTTGGTTCCTCAAATAATGAAGACTCCATCACTGCACCTCAACATCGTTTATCTGTAATAAATGGACATTCGGTGGAACCCAGATGAGGATGAGGTTCACTCTTGAGTCTGGTTCCTCTCAAGGTTTCTTCCTTCTGCATCTCAGGGAGTTTTTCCCTCACCACAGTCTCCACCGACTTGTTCATCAGGGACAAACTTACACTTATAAAGTACATCTTCATTTTTATCTCCACATTATCTGTGTGAAGCTGCTCTGAGACAATGTTCATTATTAAAATCGCAATACAAATAAACATGAATTGAATTGAATTAAACTGAAATCTGATGTAGAATCTATAATCTATAATCTTGATGTCACCCAAATGAGGATGGGTTCCCCTTTTAAAGTCTGGTTCCTCTAAAGGTTTCTTCCTCATAACATCTAAGGGAGTTTTTCCTTGCCACAGTCTCCACGGCTGCTCATCAGGGATAAACACACACCATTCACCTTTACTGTTGATTTGTGTAAAGCTGCTTTGAGACAATGTCTGTTGTGAAAAGCGCTATAGAAATAAACTTGACTTGACTTGAAACTTGACTATAAGAGACCAGTGGAGGAAATGTAGCTATGATGAGAACTTAAGAAGTTTGAAAACAAGTGTGGCTGCATTCCAACAGCTGCACCTCTAGCTTAATCCATTTAAAACCAGGGAGATGTGATAGATCTCCAGAAGAAATCAGCCTCATGCAACCCATGATATTTAGTAATAAAGTTGATTCTGATTCTGATGCTGAATCTGGATCACTTGCTGAGGTTAAATGTCTTTCAGAGGCGGTCAGACCTGCCATGAGCAAGTTGCTGACAGGTCAGATGATAGAAGGTTTATAGAGATCATAAGATCTTGATGTAGAAATGAATCGCTTAGGATGAAATAGTAATTCATTTTCACACCTGATCTCTTGAGCTCCATCAGGTTTTTGGTCTCTTTCATTACTAAGGCTCTTCTCCGCAAGCTCTATGAAGAATCCTGCTTTATCAGAACCTTTTGCGTTTATCAATCACTGTACACTAAGGAACATTTCCTGTAGCTTTCTCCAAATCTGTACTTCTGTAATCCATACTTGCTTTTTGCTCTGATTGGGTCTGATTGGTGTTTCTTTTCAAATCATGTCCAATCTGTTGAATTTACCACAGTTGGACTCCAATAACTCAGAAATATCTCACAGATGATCCAGAGACATGGGATGCTTTCGGGATCACAAACTTCACACATCAAACATGGATGATTCAGAGAATCTGTGACTGTGGCAGGTCTCTCACAATCACCAGACTTTTGATCTCACACACACACACACACACACACACACACACACACAAACACTCAAACAATATATACTGGTTTAGGGTTATTTATACTGGAATATATAATAGTGTATGTGCGTATGTATGTAAAATTTAATTTGTCTTTTCATTCAGAATCTTTACTTCTGCACCTTGTTTGGTTGTTTCTGTCATTCCGGTTCTTTCACTAATTTTTTTAGGACTGTTTGGTTTTCCTCGTTTTTCCTGTTTCCAGCAGCTTGAACCGTAACCTTCTTCTGACTGTTTAACCTTCATGACTAATGTGAGTCACAGCAGATGATGTGAATATCTACGTCAATGTTCCTCCTCTTTTAGGAACATTTGCATTACAGCGATCACTCTGCTATTTCATTGTGGAGGCTAAAGGTCGAAAAAAATAATGCAGCAGGTCTGCACTCAGGGAATCTGGAGGGCAAAGTGGTGTAAAGTGTAGATTAATGTCTTTACATAAACATAGATAAAAGCCCCAAAGGCTTCTAGGCTCAACTCCAGGGAAAATACGAGTGCATAGTCATACAGAATATTAAAATAAATTCTGGTGTATATTTGTGTACATCTACATAAACTAACGGTAGAGATGCGTTCCGATGACCACACGCTAACTTGAAAATATTGTGTAGGGACTTGGCCTAGAAAACCCAGGAGTCTTAAAGATTGTTGATCAGCAAATAAAAAATATGGTAAGTATACTGTGTATAATTGTAGAATACTGTAACCTGTTAATAATTTCACATATTACACAACATAATTTAGCAAAACAGAGCACTTTGCACTACAATAATGTATACACTATACAGTATATGTGTACGTGGACACCTGCTGGTTCATGAGTTTAGGGCGGGGCATACGCTACTACTTTTGCCTGCTGCATTCTGTTGTATGACTATTGTCATCGTAAAATTTTTAAATCGTTAGTTGACCCATCGTAACTTGGGGACCATCCTGTATTTTAAATGACTCAAAATGTATTTACAATTCTTAAAGATACTTTTTGTAAATATTTTGCTGACAGAGTTTTCCCAGATCCACTTGTAAACTGTATATCATTTCTTTGTTTGGTGTAGATTTATAATCACACTCTTGATATCACCCAAATGTTATTACATCATTTAGCTGTAATAAATGGACATTCGGTGTCACCCAGGTGAGTCTGGTTCCTCTTAAGGTTTCTTCCTCATACCATCTTAGGGAGTTTTTCCTCACCACTGTCCCCCCAGGCTTCATCATCAGAGATAAATACACATCATTCACCTTCATTCTAAAATCTGTACAGCTGCTTTGAGACAATGTCAGTGGTGAAAAGTGCAATAGAAATAAACTCGAACTTGAACTTTGTAATGAATGGTTTTAGACAAAACTACATACACAAATTCTTTTTATAAATGCGAAACACTTGATTCAGTTCCAGTCCATATATCTCTCGATTCTGGTGTACAATACCTGCAGTGGGGCTTGACCTTCATGAACCCTTTATCATTTTCTATTTCTTCAAAAATGTAACAAAAAATGTATAATATTATACTTCATGAGAAAAATTAACCAAAATGAGATTTCTGTCATTGGCAAGAGATGGTGAAACTTTAGGATCAGCAGTTGATCTTAAGCTGGAATCAGAGTCAGATGTTTACTAACAGGTGTAGTCTGATCTACATATTAATGGAAGTCTATCACAGCACAACCAAAGGAGGTTTTGGAGGATATCATCAGGCTGGAAGTAGTTCAAAAACCATGTTGAGAAGTTTGGACTCCACAGATCTACTCAGGTTTGTGTACAAATGAAGGAAAATCAATACCAACCCAGTCATTAGTGTTACACAAGTCAGGTGACTCTTAGTGCCGGTCCCAAGCCCAGATAAATGTGGAGAGTTTTGTTATGAAGGACATCCAGCGTAAAACGTGCCAAATCAAATATTTCATATTTGACCCGGGTTACAAATGACAAACAAAATGAACAGTATTTAAAACAGCATGGAAGGAGAATCTCCTGAGTTCTAGAAAATCTCTTAGTGCTGCTGATCAGCATATTTCTCCTCCCTCATAGAAAATAACAAGCAGAATCCTAGATTTTTATTCTGTACTGCAGCAACATGAACAGAAATAAAAACACTGCACTCACATGCACACCATCAATACATCCAGACTATTTTATAAATAACCCTGTAGACAGCAGTGTCATTATAACAGACCATCAATTACAAAGTTCTTCTTCCTCTTCTTCTTCTTCTTCTTTCGGTTTCTCCCATTAGGGGGCGCCACAGCGGATCTCTGTCCTCTACATCTGTCTCTTTCACACCAACTACCTGCATGTCTTCCCTCACCACATCCATAAACCTCCTCCTTGGTATTCCTCTTTTCCTCCTTCCTGGTGTCTCTATCCTCAGCATTCTCCTACTGATTTAAGCACTGACGCAAGCACATGAGTCACCTGCAAGCTTTTTCTAAAAATATCTGGTTCCTACCTTGTTAAATGATTGTTGATAATTATTGTGAGAAATCTTTAACATGATCAGTGTCTTCACAAAGATCAGGGGTGTCAAACTCAGTGTCACATCCGACCCGACGTACAATTATATCTGTCCCGCGAGATGATTTAATAAAGATCTATTATTATTGTTATTAATGTCCCGGTGATATGTAGCTCTGATAACACAAACTACAGATCCCATAATGCATCGCTTCAGCTGCCTTACCGAACACTAGACTACCTGAGAACATTCCAGCATCAATCAAGTGGAGCTCCTGCTGATGTATTTAACTCTATTGTACAGTTATTGTGAAACAGCGCCTCACAGTGGTGAAGAGAAAAGTTGACTCTGAGTAGATGTTTACTGACACTGGCGGTAAACACGTGTGTGTGTGTGTGTGTGTGTGTGTGTGTGTGTGTGTGTGTGTGTGTGTAAAGCGAATGTGACTGTAATTAAGGAACTGAATGAAGACGCCACTACGAGACAAAAACATCAGGAGAAGCTGAAGAACCTGAATGCAGAGCAGAAGATACAGAAAGTAGAAGAGTTAAAGAAGAATCTGACATTTCAGCAGATGTTTTTCACCAGAGAACAATCACAAAGTGAAGCTGGTGTGAAAACAGAGGAGAAATCAGAGTCTCATCAGCAGGTTATTTACTGGGGGAGAGTTTCTGAAGAGCTGCATGATGAAGCTGTGACACGTCTGGTGTTCCACAGAAGATATTTTTATAGAGAGCAAAATATTAAAGTTATTTAAAGTTTAAGATTATTTTTTATAAAATGGCATAAGAGCAAAGAAATCTGATTGTTTTGATTTGTTGTTATTTTAACGTTTTTAGATTAGATTAGATTAGATTAGATTCAACTTTATTGTCATTAAACACGTACAAGTACAAGGCAACGAAATGCAGTTTGGGTCTAACCAGTGCAATAACAGCATGTGCAGGATATACAGTGTTACATGATTTACATAAGTTAAAAATAAAAATTAAAATAGGATTATAAACAGTAATTTACAGATGATATATATATATATACTATGAATATAAATGTAATGTACAGATGAGTATATATGTGTATTATGAATGTAATGTACAGATGAGTATATATGTGTATTATGAATGTAATATACAGATGAGTATATATGTGTATTATGAATGTAATATACAGATGAGTATATATATTATGAATGTAATGTACAGATGAGTATATATGTACTATGAACAATAATGTACAGGTGAGTATATATGTGTATTATGAATGTAATATACAGGTGAGTATATATGTGTATTATGAATGTAATATACAGGTGAGTATATATATGTATTATGAATGTAATATACATATGAGTATATATATATATATGTATTATGAATATAATGTACAGGTGAGTATATATGTGTATTATGAATGTAATATACAGATGAGTATATATGTGTATTATGAATGTAATATACATATGAGTATATATGTGTATTATGAATGTAATATACAGATGAGTATATATGTGTATTATGAATGTAATATACATATGAGTATATATGTATTATGAATGTAATATACAGATGAGTATATATGTATGTATTATGAATATAATGTACAGGTGAGTATATATATTATGAATGTAATATACATATGAGTATATATATTATGAATGTAATATACAGGTGAGTATATATGTATTATTATGAATGTAATATACAGGTGAGTATATATATGTATTATGAATGTAATATACAGGTGAGTATATATGTGTATTATGAATGTAATATACAGGTGAGTATATATGTGTATTATGAATGTAATATACAGGTGAGTATATATGTGTATTATGAATGTAATGTACAGGTGAGTATATTTGTGTATTATGAATGTAATATACAGGTGAGTATATATGTGTATTATGAATGTAATATACAGGTGAGTATATATGTATTATGAATGTAATATACAGGTGAGTATATATGTATATTATGAATGTAATATACAGGTGAGTATATATGTACTATGAACAATAATGTACAGGTGAGTATATATGTGTATTATGAATGTAATGTACAGGTGAGTATATATGTGTATTATGAATGTAATATACAGGTGAGTATATATGTACTATGAACAATAATGTACAGGTGAGTATATATGTGTATTATGAATGTAATATACAGGTGAGTATATATGTGTATTATGAATGTAATATACAGGTGAGTATATATGTGTATTATGAATGTAATGTACAGGTGAGTATATATGTGTATTATGAATGTAATATACAGGTGAGTATATATGTACTATGAACAATAATGTACAGGTGAGTATATATGTACTATTGACATGATTTACAGATTACTATAAACAGAAGTTTACAAAAGGATGTGAACGGTGAACATACTATATTGCTATTATTATAAACAGAAGAACGGGTATATATACAGTGGTAATAAGTTAGTGGTGAGCAGCAATACTAAGAGAGTAGTATGCAAAAAAACAATGTTTTGTGTTACAGTCACAGTTTTGTGTAACAGTTTTGTGTAACAACAATAATTGTGCAAAAGAGCATAGTTTTGTGTAACAGTCCGTTAGTGCAATTACAAAGTGTGAGGTGAGAAATGAGCAAGTGTCCAAGCGAGCATGAGTTTTTGTTCAGACAGTCCATTAGCGAAATAACGAAGTGAGAGGTGTGGGGGGGAAATGTGGTAGTGTATCACTGAGGGGCAGAGTTCACTAAAGAGACCGCTCTAGGAAAAAAACTGTTCTTTAGTCTGCTGGTCCTGGTCCAGAGGCACCTGTAACGCCTGCCGGAGGGCAGAAGAGTAAACAGTCTATGGGCGGGATGAGAGGAGTCCTTAAGAATGCTGCGAGCTCGACGCAGACAGCGTTTCTTTTGGATGTCCACCATGGCTGGGGGTGAAGTCCCTGTGATGCGCTGGGCAGTTTTCACCACCCACTGCAGTGCCTTACGCTCTGCAGCAGAGCAGCTCCCATACCAGACTGTGACACAGCTGGTCAGGATGCTTTCTATTGCACAGCGGTAGAAATTCACCAGGATATCCGAGGAGAGCTGATTTTTCTTAAGTGTCCTCAAGAAAAAGAGGTGCTGGTGAGCCTTCTTGACCAGGCTGGAGGTGTTGGTGGTCCAGGACAGGTCCGCAGAGATGTGGATCTCCAGGAACAGCGGCCATCCCATTGATGTGGGTGGTGTTGTGTGTGCCTCTTGTCTCCTTCCTGAAGTCAACTTCCTGAGCTCCTTTGTCTTGGAGGTGTTAAGGAGCAGGTTATTGTTATTGCACCATGTGGCTAGGTGCTATATCTCCTCCCTGTAGGCAGTCTCATCATTGTTGGTGATGAGACCGATCACGGTAGTGTCATCTGCAAACTCGATGATGGAGTTAGATCCATTCACAGGCCTGCAGTCAGAGGTGAAGAGGGAGTAGAGGAAGGGGCTCAGCACACAGCCCTGTGGTACACCAGTGTTGAGTGTGATGGTGTTGGAGCAGATAGAGCCAGATCAAACCTGCTGGGGTCTGTTGGTCAGAAAGTCCAAGATCCATTTGCAGGTGGAGGTGTTAATGCCCAGATCTACAAGTTTGGCTATTAACTTGGATGGAATGATGGTGTTAAATGCTGAGCTGAAGTCAACAAACAGCATACGTACGTAAGTGTTCTTATTGTCCAAGTGTGTAAGCACAGAGTGCAGTGCCATGGAAACGGAATCTTTTGTGCTTCTATTGCAAAATTGTGCTTTTTACTTAAAAGCAAAATTTTTATTTATCTGTTCAGGGTTTTTTTGCAGCATGTTCATATTTCTAACTTGTATAATTTTGACAGGAGATATTTTTATAGAGAGTTATTTATTTAAAGTTTAAGTTTATTTATTCTGGAATAATATTCCTGTCTGTATTTATTCATATTTATGTTAAAAAAACATTGTTTTAGTGAGTTTAATAAATGTTTATCCTGTTCGGCCCATGAAGTGTGCTTTGAGTTTTGGCCCCCTGTGCAAGTGAGTTTGACCCTGACATAGATAAATATCATTAATTATTAATAATAACATATAATTAAAGGTGAATTGAGCAAATTTGTTACATCAGAAGTGTGTATCAAACTGGTAGCCCTTCATATTAATCAGTACTCAAGAAGTAGCTCTCAGTGTCAAAAAGGTTGGTGACTCCTGCACTAAATCATACAACATCTCAGGTCTCACCACAGGGAAATGCTTCCGCTCCCTGAAAGCAAACACACACAGAGAATGAGGAGGAGCTTCTTCCCTCAGGCCATTTAGAGTTTAAAACAGGAAACACACAGGATCTAAAACTGGTCCACTCTCTCCATCATCACACTTATTCTCTGCAAATATAACATACCATACTGCACACTTTATACCACACCATACATCCACACTTTATACCACACCATACCGCACACTTTATACCACGCCATGCCGCACACGGTCACTTTATATCACACCATACCGCACACTTTATACCACACCATACATCCACACTTTTTTCGAAAAGGTTGGTGAGTCCTGCACTAAATCATACATCTCAGGTCTCACCACAGGGAAACGCGTCCGCTCCCTTATTTATTTTTATTTTTCTTGTCGCACTATGACACTTTACCTCTGGACTTGCACAGCACAGTACACTTTATACCACACCATACCGCACAATTTATACCACACCATACATCCACACTTTATACCACACCATACATCCACACTTTATACCACACCATACCGCACAATTTATACCACACCATACATCCACACTTTATACCACACCATACATCCACACTTTATACCACACCATACCGCACACATTATACCACACCATACTGCACACTTTATACCACACCATACAGTTCAATTCAATTCAATTCATTTTTATTTGTATAGCGCTTTTAACAATGAACATTGTCTCAAAGCAGCTTTACACAGATAATGTGGTGATTAAATGTAAATATGTTCTTTGTAAGTATGTTTGTCCCTGATGAGCAACTGTGGCAAGGAAAAACTCCCCGAGATGGCATAAGGAAGAAACCTTGAGAGGAACCAGACTCAAGAGGGAACCCATCCTCATCTGGGTTGCACCAAATGTCCATTTGAAGCATATATGCAAAGTTGCGGGGTACAGTGATGATGATCAGAAGCAAACTGCACTCCCGAGTCAGTGCAGCAGACCGCCGACACCAACTACAGTCCAATCCGTCCTCAAAGCACCCGTTCTACTCGAATTATATGGAACCACCCAAGGTGTTGATGAGAGACCGTCCGAGCTGCACAGAAGTGTGAAGATCCACGGAGGAGAGGGGCAGGAACAGTGGTCACTGGAGCCTCAGGAGCATGTTTAACTCGACCGAAGAGAGAGAGAGAGAGAGAGAGAGAGAGAGAGAGAGAGAGAGGGTGACGGGAAGAGAAGGATATGGATTATTAAGTGTAACTATTGGTGTATGAAAGTTAATGTCACTGTGCAGTTTGGACTCGGCAAGACTCGCTATGGCAGCATAACTAAAAGGGAGAACCAGAAGGTAACACAGACATGAGGGATCTCTGGGATAAGAGACGACCCACCACACCACCATCAACAAACCTGAGTGAACGTGTGAATGTGAGGGGACGACAGCATACAAATATACCAGTTCACCAAACACTCTATATCCATGTTCCTCCAGATCTGTGCCTTTACCTAAGAAAATCTACTGATAAAAGGCTTGACTAAATAAATAAGTTTTCAACCTCGACTTGAACACTGAGACTGTGTCTGAGTCCCGAACACTGATTGGAAGGCTGTTCCATAACTGTGGGGCTTTATAAGAGAAAGATCTGCCCCCTGCTGTAGTCTTCATTATTTGAGGAACCAACAGATAGCCAGCACCTTTTGATCTAAGTAGGCGTGGAGGATCATACTGGTACAGAAGTTCACTCAGATACTGCGGTGCGAGACCGTTAAGTGCTTTATACGTCAGTAGTAATATTTTATAATCAATGCGAGATTTGATTGGGAGCCAGTGTAGACTAATTAAAACAGGGGTGATGTGGTCATATTTCCTAGATCTAGTGAGGCCTCTTGCTGCTGCATTCTGAACTAACTGAAGCTTATTTCTGCACTTACTCCAACACCCAGACAGTAAAGCGTTACAGTAGTCTAATCTAGAAGTAACAAAAGCATGAACTAGTTTTTCTGCATCCTGTAACGACATCATATTTCTAATTTTAACAATATTTCTAAGGTGAAAGAAGGCGATTCTGGTGATATTATTCACGTGAGACTCAAAGGAAAGACTCGGGTCAATAATCACACCAAGGTCTTTGACAGCCGTACATGCTGAAACAGAAACACCATCCAGAGATGCTACGTAATTGGAAAGTTTATTTCTAGCTGCATGTGGTCCTAGTAAAAGTACTTCTGTCTTATCTGAGTTGAGCAGAAGAAAGTTATTAAGCATCCACTGTCTAATGTCCTTTACACACTTCTCAACATTGTTAAGCTGATCTCTCATCTGGCTTTGCTGAAATATACAGCTGTGTGTCATCAGCATAGCAATGGAAGCGAATACCATGTTTATGAATAATTTCACCAAGAGGCAGCATATATAAAGAGAAAAGCAGTGGGCCTAAGACAGATCCTTGAGGAACACCAAACTTTACCTAATAGAGTGTGGAGAACTCACCATTTACATCCACAAACTGATAGCGATCAGTCAAATAAGACCTGAGCCAAGAGAGAGCTGTTCCTTTATTCCTACAACGTTCTCAAGTCTAGCAAGTAGTATAGTGTGATCAATGGTGTCAAAAGCTGCACTAAGGTCGAGCAAAACAAGTAAGGAGACAAAACCCTGATCAGAGGCCAATAACAGGTCATTTACCACCTTAACTAGCGCCGTCTCTGTGCTATGATGAGGCCAAAATCCTGACTGATACATTTCAAAATGTTATTCATAAGCAGATGTGAGCAGAACTGCTGTGCTACAACCTTTTCTAAAATTTTGGATATAAAGGGGAGATTTGATATCGGTCTGTAGTTGGACAACTGACATGGGTCAAGGTCAGGTTTCTTAATAAGGGGGTGGATAACTGCCAGTTTGAAGGATTTCGGTACATAACCAGTGCTAATGGAAGAGTTAATTATTTTTAAAACAGGTTTGATTACCTCTGGAGCTATCTGTTTAAAGAAACTTGTAGGCGAGGGATCGAGAATACAGGTTGATGGTTTTGATGAGGAGATTAATGAAATTAGGTCACTCTCATGAATAGGAGTGAAGCTTTGTAATTGATTGTCTGCTATAATTACACTGCTGTCTACAGGGTTACTTGTAAAATAATTTGGATTTATATTAACCGTCTGGATTTCTTGCCTGATGTTTTCAATTTTATTATTAAAAAAGTTCATGAAATCATTACTACCTATTGATGGTGTGCATGTTAGTGTAGTGCTTTTATTTCCTGTTAATTTTGCTACCGTGCTGAATAACAATCTAGGATTCTGCTTGTTATTGTCTATGAGGGTGGAGAAATATGCTGATCTGGCAGCACTAAGAGATTTTCTATAATTTAGGAGGCTCTCCTTCCATGCTATTTGAAATACTGTTAATTTTGTTTGACGCCATTTACGTTCTAGTTTTCGAGTGTTCTGTTTTAAGGTGCGTGTATGATCATTATACCACTGTGCTAATTTTTTCTCCCTGATCATTTTGGTCTTAAGGGGAGCTACATCATCTAGAGTGTAACGTAACGTTGTTTCTAGATGCTCAGTGGCCCAGTCGAGCTCTGCGGGGTCTGATGGAGATCTATCTAATATCGTAATATCGGGAAGATTATTGATAAAACGCGCTGCTGTAGCTGACGTGAAAGTACGCTTAACACGGTAACGTGGTGAGGTAGAAATGCGATGACTAAGGCAAATTTTAAACGAGATTAGATAATGGTCTGAAATAACTTCAGACTGTGGAATTATGACTAAACATGTCACACTTCACACACTGAGTGAACTGGATGTTTGCCATAATATAGAAATTACGTACCCTTAATGTGATTACTGTAGTGTGTGTTCGTAGTTCTGGTCCTTCACTCACTGCTTTCAAACCCTCAGACCAACTTTACCATACAACCATACAGCACACTTTAAACCACGCCATACATCGACACTTTATACCACGCCAAACCGCACACTTTAAACCTCACCATACATCCACACTTTATACCACACCATACATCCACACTATATATCACACCATACCGCACACTTTATACCACACCATAACGTCACACTTTATACCACA
>NC_060893.1:28323380-28330880 GCF_014805685.1 Silurus meridionalis | reverse complement strand
AAAAAAGAAGCCGTATCTAAACATGATCCAGAAGCTCAGGTGTTTTCTCAGGGCCAGGGCTCATTTAAAATGCACTGTGGCAAAGTGGAAAACTGTTCTGTGGTCAGACGAATCAAAATTTGAAGTTCTTTATGGAAAACTGAGACGCCATGTCATCCGGACTAAAGAGGACAAGGACAACCCAAGTTGTTCTCAGCACTCAGTTTAGAAGCTTGCATCTCTGATGGTATGAGTTGCATGAGTGCGTGTGGCATGGGCAGCTTACACATCTGGAAAGACACCATCAATGCTGAAAGGTATATCCAAGTTCTAGCACAACATATGCTCCCATCCAGACGTCTCTTTCAGGGAAGAACTTGCATTTTCCAACATGACAATCCCAGACCACATACTGCATCAATTACAACATCATGGCTGTGTAGAAGAAGGATCCGGGTACTGAAATGTCCACCTGCAGTCCAGATCTTTCACCCAGAGAAAACATTTGGTGCATCATAAAGAGGAAGATGATAGAAGAAGACCTGAGACAGTTGAGCAACTAGAAGCCTGTATTAGACAAGAATGGGACAACATTCCTATTCCTAAACTTGAGCAGCTTGTCTCCTCAGTCCCCAGACGTGTACAGACTGTTATAAAGAGAAGAGAGGACGCCACACAGTGGAGACATGGCCTTGTCCCAACTTTTTTTAGATCTGTTGATGCCATAAAATTTAAAATCAACTAATTTTTCTCCTAAAATTATCCATTTTCTCACTTTAAACATTTGATGTGTCGTCTATGTTGTATTCTGAATAAAATATTTACATTTGAAACTTCCACATCATTCATTCTGTTTTTATTCACAATTGTACAGTGTCCCAACTTTTTTGGAATCGGGTTTGTATTTATGCCAATACGCATTCCAGCTAGCTAAAATAACGTGTGGCCAAACCCACCTGCTCCGAACGGCACGTAGGCGAATTTCTCTGCAGCGGCGGGGTTATCACCGAGGTAACGGTCAGGGTCAAAGTCTAATCGATGGGTCCAGGTATCCTGGAGTCGATGGTTTACGGTGGGGGACACACAGACCTGGTGTCCTGCAGGGATTGTGTACTCTCCCACTTTCTGCACAGATGTGAGGTAAATAAAATGATAAATAAATGCGGAAGGCTAAACTGCTAATGCTGTAGTAACGTTTCAGTGAAATGGAAGCAGAATTTGTAACAGAACTGTAGTTCGTACCTGAGGAGTTCGAGCCATCCTCATCATGGTCATGATGGGAGGACGCAGCCTCAGGGTTTCCTTCAGACAGCGGTCCAGCAGGGTCAGCTCCTTCAGCTACACATCAAACACACAACAGCAGCTCAGTACAGTGTGCAACAGCTTTTTCCTGCATTTCATCAGACTCTTCAATACACAGAACTGAACTGAACTCTAACTGAACTTGACTGCTGCTGCTGTTTTCTGCACTGCATGTTGTTTATTTATATTTACTCTCAGTTATAATTTTTACAGTTCACTTTACACACTGCTGTATATTTAGAGTGTACAGGAGGTTTACTGGTTGGTGCTCTCGTGTTGTGTGTATTGTCCCACACTGTCTTTTGTTGTCTTGTGTTTCCTGTCTGTCTGTACTGTTTGTACTGTCTGTCTGCACTGTCTGTCTATACTGTCTGTACTGTCTGTCTGCACTGTCTGCACTGTCTGTCTATACTGTCTGTACTGTCTGTCTGCACTGTCTGTACTGTCTGTCTATACTGTCTGTCTGCACTGTCTGTATGTACTGTTTGTGCTGTCTGTCTGTACTGTCTGTACTGTTTGTCTGTACTGTTTGTACTATTTGTATTGTCTGTCTATACTGTCTGTATGTACTGTTTGTACTGTTTGTACTGTCTGTCTGTACTGTTTGTACTGTTTGTACTGTCTGTCTGTACTGTCTGTCTGTACTGTTTGTACTGTCTGTCTGTACTGTTTTTACTGTTTGTACTGTTTGTCTGTACTGTTTGTACTGTCTGTCTGTACTGTCTGTCTGTACTGTTTGTACTGTCTGTCTGTACTGTTGTACTGTCTGTACTGTTTTTACTGTTTGTCTGTACTATTTGTACTGTCTGTCTGTACTGTCTGTCTGTACTGTTTGTACTGTCTGTCTGTACTGTTTGTACTGTTTGTCTGTACTGTTTGTACGGTTTGTACTGTCTGTCTGTACTGTCTGTACTGTTTTTACTGTTTGTCTGTCTGTACTGTCTGTCTGTACTGTTTGTACTGTCTGTCTGTACTGTTTGTACTGTCTGTCTGTACTGTCTGTCTGTACTGTTTTTACTGTTTGTACTTTTTGTCTGTACTGTCTGTCTGTACTGTTTGTACTGTCTGTCTGTACTGTCTGTACTGTTTTTACTGTTTGTACTGTTTGTCTGTACTGTCTGTCTGTTCTGTCTATACTGTCTGTACTGTCTGTCTGCACTGTCTGTACTGTCTGTCTATACTGTCTGTCTGCACTGTCTGTATGTACTGTTTGTGCTGTCTGTCTGTACTGTCTGTACTGTTTGTCTGTACTGTTTGTACTATTTGTATTGTCTGTCTATACTGTCTGTATGTACTGTTTGTACTGTTTGTACTGTCTGTCTGTACTGTCTGTACTGTTGTACTGTCTGTCTGTCTGTCTGTCTGTACTGTTTGTACTGTCTGTCTGTACTGTTTTTACTGTTTGTACTGTTTGTCTGTACTGTTTGTACTGTCTGTCTGTACTGTCTGTCTGTACTGTTTGTACTGTCTGTCTGTACTGTTTTTACTGTTTGTACTGTTTGTCTGTACTATTTGTACTGTCTGTCTGTACTGTCTGTCTGTACTGTTTGTACTGTCTGTCTGTACTGTTTGTACTGTTTGTCTGTACTGTCTGTACTGTTTATACTGTTTGTACTGTCTGTCTGTACTGTCTGTACTGTTTTTACTGTTTGTCTGTCTGTACTGTCTGTCTGTACTGTTTGTACTGTCTGTCTGTACTGTTTGTACTGTCTGTCTGTACTGTCTGTCTGTCTGTACTGTTTTTACTGTTTGTACTTTTTGTCTGTACTGTCTGTCTGTACTGTTTGTACTGTCTGTCTGTACTGTCTGTACTGTTTTTACTGTTTGTACTGTTTGTCTGTACTGTCTGTCTGTTCTGTCTGTACTGTTTGTACTGTCTGTCTGTACTGTTTGTACTGTCTGTCTGTACTGTCTGTCTGTACTGTTTGTACTGTTTGTCTGTACTGTTTGTACTGTCTGTCTGTACTGTTTGTCTGTACTGTTTGTACTGTTTGTCTGTACTGTCTGTACTGTTTGTCTGTACTGTTTGTACTGTTTGTACTGTCTGTCTGTACTGTTTGTACTGTCTGTCTGTACTGTTCGTACTGTTTGTACTGTCTGTCTGTACTGTTTGTACTGTCTGTCTGTCTGTACTGTTTATACTGTTTGTACTGTCTGTCTGTACTGTTTGTCTGTACTGTTTGTACTGCCTGTCTGTACTGTTTGTACTGTCTGTACTGTTTGTACTGTCTGTCTGTCTGTACTGTTTGTACTGTTTGTCTGTACTGTTTGTACTGTCTGTCTGTACTGTCTGTCTGTACTGTCTGTACTGTTTGTACTGTCTGTCTGTACTGTTTGTACTGTTTGTCTGTACTGTCTGTCTGTACTGTCTGTCTGTACTGTTTGTACTGTTTGTAATGTTTATACTGTCTGTACTGTCTGTCTGCATTGTCTGTTTGTACTGTTTGTCTGTACTGTCTGTCTGTCTGTACTGATTTTTGTCTGTCTGTCTGTATTGTCTGTCTGTGTGTCTGCTCTGTCTGTCTGTACTGTCTGTGTGTCTACACTGTCTGTCTGTCTGTACTGTCTGTGTGTCTGCACTGTGTACTGTCTGTGTGTCTGCACTGTCTGTACTGTCTGTGTGTCTGCACTGTCTGTCTGTCTACACTATCTGTGTGTCTGTACTGTTTGTACTGTCTGTCTGTACTGATTTTTCTCTGCACTGTTTGCACTCGGTTGCACTTGATGCACTTTATGTAGCTGTATGTTGTGTGTTGTAGCTCTGTGTTGTTTAGTGTAGCACCAGGGTTCTGGAGGAACGTTGTCTCATTTTCTCTGTGTACCACAATGTATAGTAGAAATAATAATAAAAGCCTCTTGAGTTGACTTGCACGCTGCACAGAGAGTGCCATATTCTATGTGTTATTTATAATGTATTAATTATAATTATTCATTAATATATTCATATTTATTTCATTTAGCACATTTTGAAGATTTACATAGTGTTTGTTTTTTAATTCATTACTAATTTTAAATGTATCAGTATTTATCGGTTGATTAATCGGTTATCTCTATCGATACTGGTAAAATTGGTTGACCTCTACTCAACACCAAATGCAGAAAGTGTTTAAAGATGCTTTCATGAGCTTTTGGCTTTATTTGCTACTAACGTGAGGAACAACACGACATGCATAGAAACCCCTGCTAATGAGGTGCTGTTATGGTATGGTGGGTTGCCATACCCACCCATGTTATGGTATGGTGAGTTGCTCGTTCTTGTCGATTTCTTCTCTATAACATCCGAAGGATTCGACCATTTCTGTCCATACAGGCTGCCCAGGTGCTCGTTCAGTCCCTTGTCATTTCAAGACTGGACTACTGCAGCTCTCTGCTGGCAGGTCTTCCCCTGAACGCTATTCATCCACTGCAAATGATCCAAAACGCAGCTGCACGACTTGTGTTCAATCAGCCCAAGTTCTCCCACACCACCCCACTGCTGCTCCTTCACTGGCTTCCAGTAGCTGCACGTATCAGATTCAAAACACTGATGATGCCTACAAGGCCAAACATGGACCAGCACCATCTTACCTCAGTGACCTCATCACATCTCGCACTGCACCACGCTGTCTGAGATCCTCCAGCACTGCTCCACTGGTACCTCCTTCTCTCAGAATGAGAGGTAAGTACAATTCAAGGCTCTTCTCTGTTCTGGCACCGAGGTGGTGGAATGAACTTCCCCTAGATGTCCGTACAGCAGAGTCCCTGACTATCTTCAAACGACGACTGAAGACCTACCTCTTCCTGAAATACCTAAATTAGCACTTTCCAAGTTTGTAGAATTCGAGTTATATTTATATTAAGTGTGTAATCTTGTGTACCAGTGTAGATTTATTCATTACTAGAGATTTAAAGCTCTTTTGTACGTCGCTCTGGATAAGGGCGTCTGCTAAATGCCGCAAATGTAAATGTAAATGCGGGTTTTTATTCAGAGCAGGACAACAATAGATTATTGTATGTTTGAATTACTAAATACTATTTATTATTCATAATCTTCTAATTGCTGTGGGATGGAAAGGTAGGAATTAGTTCTAAGTGAAAGAACAGCCAACGTGTGGATGATACACCACTAAGAAGATCTGTAGAGGGAAAAGGCCAGAGCATCATATCATGATGAGGGACACCAGTAGTGAGGGATCCTCACTCTTCTGGGAACCACTGCAACTGAGATCTTCTTCTCTCCAGCAGCATAAAGATCTGTTAATTACAGTGCTCTGGTAATCCAGGAACACCTTCTCCCTGCTGAGCAGAACCAGAACCATTGTGTTTAGTGCAGTGTTTTGTGAGGGTACCTGACCTGTTCATAGGTGATGGGTGGCAGGTTTTCTCCAAACACTTGTTTCTGTTCATTGTAGCAGCGTTTCTGTAGCTCGGAGTCTCGTGCCATGAAGAAGCCGAGCCACGCGCTGGTGGTGGAAGACGTGTGCTGACCCGCCAACAACAGGCCGATCAGCATCCCTGAGATCTCATCGTCATTCAGAGTTCGTCCGTCTCTACAGAGAGACAGACCTGCTAAGTAAAATGTTTTATACGGCGTGTTTGCGTGTATGGCGTGTAACGTGGAGTGATGTCGTACTTGTACGTGGCGTCTATGAGGGTTTGCAGGATGTCGTCCTCCTTCTCTGTGCTCCTTCTGCGTTTCTCAATCACTTTGTAGAAGATCTGTTTGATTGCTATGTGAGCACGGTCTCTCTGCCTGCCAACAGACAGCAAGCACATTGTTAACTCAGGACTACATCACATCTGGATCTGTAGATATCTCCAAACAGCTGCACCTGTAAAGAATGGACTCGGGTTCATCATTTTTAACAGTTTGCACAAAGTTTGGATTTTCCAGGGTCACAATGTGTGTCTCCTATATCACATCACACATTCTAACTTTCATTCCAGACTATTGAGGTCTTCTTCTGGAGAGAATACGATCTCAGAGTTGCAACAGTCCTTAAACATTTCAGGTTCACTAACAATCCATTATTACTGGTGTTCCCCAAAGCTTGATGCTCAGGCTTCTTCACTTTCCCCTCTGCATGTCTGCTTAGTGAACTGTTATCTACACATGACATCTTCTCCCACCTCCTGGAAATTCCTGGCATGTCTTCCCTTTTTCAGGCTCGATAATCAGCTATGGTTTTCAACCCACTGTTTCCAAAATACTTTTTCTAAAGAACTGATTTAACTTCTACTTCCTGCACATGATTCAGTCATGGAGGAAACATGCAGGTGATGTCTTTTCACCCAGGTTTTTATTTATCAGGGTAAAACAGTATAGAGAGAAGATGAAACCATGTGTGAAAATACCTGAAGCTGGGTAAAGGAATCCAGTGAGGTAATAACCAGGCAGCGTGGGTGAATCCTCCGTCGAGGTCGGTGTAGAGTTGAGCGACGCTCTCTGTGAGAACATTGCGGATCTCCACACCGTGCAGACATCGACTCGCCGTCAGGATGATCAACTCGCTCAGACTCTCGAACAGGTCTGGAGAAGGTGAACGGTATGTAGAAGGAGTGGGAACAAAGGAGGTTTAGGAAGAGGAACAGAAAGGAAAAGAGGAGATTTACTAACCAGCTGGTCTGTTGGTCTGAGGCCATGTTTGCCCTACTTTTGCTCTCCTAAGTGCTAGTGGCGCCCTCTAGAGGGAAATCTTCAGCACATCAGTGTAACAAGCCCTATCTTTAACTATCTTTAGCTTTAAGGTGTAGCTAAAACATATAACAGAAATGGATGTATGTGTGTGTGTGTGTGTGTGTGTGTGTGTGTGTGTGTGTGTGTGTGTGTGTGTGTGTGTGTGTGTGTGTGTCTCACTTTTCTCCCCGCTATCCCCCCAGCGGAGGAAATACTGTCTGGTTTCTTCTTCAATGAGCTTGACATGCTGCTTAAAGCGAGCCATGTTTAACCCCGTCTTCAACAGCTTCTTTTGCTCTAGGAACACCTACACACACACACACACACATACAGACACACACACAGATAGACACACACACAGACAGACACAGACACACACACACACACACACAGACACACACACACACAGACAGACACAGACTCACACACACACACAGAGACACACACAGAGACATACAGAGACACACAGACACACACAGGCACACACAGACACACACAGACACACAGACACACACAGACACACACACACACAGACACACACACACACACACACACACACACAG